>NC_134173.1:37340799-37573299 GCF_964188355.1 Buteo buteo
TTGCTATGCCTGTCCCAAATGGCATATAGTAATACTTTAACTTGCGACCGTTGCGGTAGAAGTCAGTCTTTTCTTCTCCGTTCTCATTGAGAAAGCGATCATATTTGAATGTCTGTAATTAAACCCAAAAAAAGAGTTACTTGATATTTGAATACCTCCAAAGACTAGATAATGCCATTAAGACACATAGTGCAGGCTGGCAAAGAAGAGCCTCTAGCACTAAGCATTGTACAGTAGCACCAGGTCCCATGGTGCTGTTTTGGAGAGGGTAGCCCCTGAGAAGTTCTGGTATGTGGGACATGATCCCAGGTTCTTTGCTGATAACTCTCCTTTTCTTTTCTGACCTCTTAAAATAAGGATTATAGCCTGCGTCCTTGTTCATGCAGTAGAACTGGCAGATTTCTCATTCTGTGCCTTTGGGAAAATATTATCCTCACTCTTGTCCTCCTCACCCCTCCCCATAATGGTGATGTTTCCTCACTGAGGAAGGCAGTAAGTAGAATGCTGTCTTGGGCTGGCAGCACACTTTTTGGTTACACTAAAACATGTTTTGCAGATAGTGCTTGCACTGACTTTATCCTTTTTTCTTGCCTATCATTGCATCTCCAGGTGTAAGAACAGACTGTCTGGAGTACAACAGAAAACCAGCTGTGGGAGCACCCCTGATAAATGCTCTATTTAAAGGCATGTTAGTTTCTGCTAGAGCTCAGACTTTAATGCACTTTGATAAATACTTACCAAGGGATCAGCATAGATTTCTGGATCAAAATGCAACAGTTGAGGATAAAGAGCTACAATATCATCGCTGCGAATATTGTAAAAATCATTCTCTAAGTGCAAAGTGAAATCCTCCTTGGCAACTCGGAAAGTCATGGATGCACTCGATAGCCTCATTGCCTCCTTGATGATGCTGTCTATCAGGAGAGGAAAAGCAATTATTAGCATGGAAATAGTATGTGTGTGTCCTTGGGGGAGGTCATGCATTTTGAACTATTTCAGACCCATTATCAAACCTTGCCTTTATTACTTAGAAGAAATATTTTAACAATAACTTTCTAAATGCCTAAGAAAGTATCTCTCTCATTTCTTTTTAGCATTATTATCCCTTCTGCAGGTAACTCTAAGAACATAATCTGCTTTCCCCTAGAAAAATACTTAGAGTTGATGCAACAGAATGTTTGAAAGTGAAACACATTTTCACTCTGAGATAAAGAACAAACCAGTCAAAACTGGAAACATAACAAGAAAAAGAAACGGTGCAGTGATCAGGATTTTCTGAAACTTTAAGAGGTAGTGAATAGAAACCAGTACTCAGAAAAAGTAACTTGGGGTTTTTTTTGTTTCAATAGAAGCTGATTTATTTTTTTTAAAAAAGCAACAGTAGTGAAAGGGTGGCATTTTCAAAACTCTCTGTAACTTGGACACTTTTGAAAAATGTGTCTATAATTTGAAAAATATTGAGAAGAAATAAAAGTAATGGTATTAGAAAATATTGCTTCACATCATAAGAATTGGGATATAAAATTTGGCAACGCTCTTTTGTTAGATCTAAAGTCATTACTAAACAAAATACTGTCCTGAATTATCCGTGGGTCTCCAATATTATGTTATGTAGCTGTGTAGCAGTATTGACACATGCCATTACACACGGGAAAGTGCTACTCATGTGAATTTTGATACTCTCAGTACCACCTGGGATATTGGGAAGACTGATTGTGTTGGCTATTGCTAAGAAACATACAGGTTTTTGTTCTGGTGTTTGTTGGCTAATTCCTTAGCAATTCCGTAGCAGGCATTTATATGGTAATAAATAGAAGACTGTGAAAATTGTGGGGTGATTTCTGGTCCTCCTGCATAAAATGATCATACCTAGTACTGGCATATTATCCAGCTGTTTTCGGTTCAAGGAAATATGTTTGCCATCTAAGCTGACCTTCTCTCCAGCACTTTCCAAAATACTTTGCACTTCTTTGGTAGCAGCTCTCATTGCTTCTGGACTCCTAAGACCAAAAGAGCAGAAGTATAATATATTTTTACACTTTAAAAAGGTTTTGCCATTAACTTTCTTCCTGACTAAAATTCAGTTTGTTAGCTGACAAGTACAACCTTCTAAAATGAAAATGTTGCAGCAAAATGCTGCAATTACACTTTTTCATGTCTTGGCAAAGGTACGATAGCTTCAGAAAAAAAGGAGAAGAACCCCAAGTATTTGATTCTATCTCCAATGACAAGTGGGACAGGACTGATGTGCAGAACTCAGGTAATAAACAGTAAGGTCACTAAAAAGCAATGCCAAGAATAAGAAATAGCCCCACTGCAGGTACAAAGTTTAGGAACAGAATTATAGATCAGTTTTATAACATCACTTATCCTGGATGATGTCCTATTATGTGGCAATATTCTGTCTAGATGAAAAGAATCTTCCCAATACTAAAAATCCACATAGTATCCTTCACTGTCTAGACTTTTTTACAGACATGGACTAGATGAGCTATGGTGAAATATGTAGAGATAATACAGGATGCAATAGTGTGTTGATGAAGGCACAATCAATCAGGGTGTTAAGACTCCAAGGCCAGAAGACCTAAAGCCATTGCATTCTTGGAGTGAAAAGTACTAAAGAACCTCAGATACTGGCAGGTAGATATGAGGCTGCAAGCCACTGGCTAAATAAAACTGCCAGAAATTTAGATACATACTTAGGACTTAGTCATGCTGAGGTAGATTATAGTCCACAGAGGCCCACTCTAAAATGGACATTTAATAGTATTATCTGAACTGTGCACTCCTCTCATGAATAACAAGCTCAGCAGCTGCAGTGTACACTGCAACCTCAGTAGGATCTATCAACATAAACTATTTTCTATTAAGTAACTGTGAAAACAATAATGAAGTTAAAGTTCATTTTGCCTGATCTAGTGAGATGGTCTAAAAATGTCCGATTATATTGGGAGCTTTCAATACAATTAATGTTTTGACTGCAGCCAGCACTTTTAATGTCATGTCATATAGATTTACTCCAAAGCTTTCTTGACAAAGTGTAGCATTGCCCTGGGGTGGGGTTTTTTTACAAACTTCTACAGAATCGCTCTGTGGTACCACTACTTGGTCTCAGACGAGTGAAGGGGGTTTCTGTGGAAACGAATAAAGGGGGTTTCTGTGGAAGTCCAGAACAACATGCCACTTCTATTGTAATCAGTAAGCTTTTTGACACTGATGAGGTATCAAGCAGTGGAATTTGCCTGAATTAAGGAACTGGTTTCTGAAAGATAACAAACATTTTTCTTGTTTGGAAACAAGAAGAATTGGGACTTACTTAAGAAGATAGAACAAGCTCCAGAACGTGGCAGGAATGGTGTTGGCTTGCGAGGCCCAGAGCAGCGCCACGTGGGTCTTCGCTTTTTCCATGTCATCGAAGGTTGACAGAGTGTCATTCAGGAACATGCGGAGGGTGACAAGCTCAGAGAGGTTGTCCCTCTTCAGGAGGTTCTTGTGGAGGAGTGCCTCCCCCAGCTTCTCACGTGCGCTGTGGGCACTCTTGAAGAGGTGGATAGGCAGCCCCGCCACGAGGGCTGGAAAGATCTTATCGAACTCCTTGAAGTTTTCAAGGGCATTTAGGATATGAGCTCTTTCAGTTTCCTGCTTTGATGATATATTTTTGTCATTATTTGAATTAAATTCTTTACCAAAAAGTGTTAAAAAGCCAGACTCGAACATCACCTGGCAACAGAACGTATAAAGTCCTTCTGTTACCCAGGTATTAGACTGAAGTTTAGACGTTCTTGACTGCAGCATGACGTACTGTAGGTTTTCCATCATTGCTTCAATGAGGGCGTCTAGGGCATTACCTTGAAGGGTTCTAATGAAAGTCTGATGAAAATTTTCAGTGGTGTTCCCCTCTGCTGGGTCAATGCTACCATGCCCAAAAGCCTGTCACAAAATAAATTGTGCACATGGTAAATAAGGCTTATCATAACCTTGATGATAAAGTCTAACAGAAATTAAAGCCAAAGTATAACTTCATAGCTTACTAGAGGGAAGCATAATAAGGGCTATTAATACTAGAACTGATGATAGTTTCTCAGTGAACCACAGCAGTTAAGTAGGCAAATGAAAAGATTAAAATAGATCCTTACAAACAAATGGACATGGTTACCTAGACCTTCATTCAACTCCCATTGACATCAACAGGAGCCTTTTTGCTTATTTCAGTAAGAGTTTGACTGAGCTCCTACTGTGTTGCATCATTTTTTAAGGCATTAGGACTGAATCTTCCATAGTAGTGAGAACCTCCTGAAGAAGGTTTCAGCTTCAGCAAGCTGTATTATCATTTTACAGATTGTGTTAATTGTATTTCTGCTTTAGCAGTTTGGGATACTACATGGCTAAATAATGTCATTCTTGAACAATCCGAATCACTGCAAATTTCCTTTCTCTTAAGGAAAGGGAAAAGAAGACCCCAATGTTTTAAACCAATAAAAGTGCAGAAATGTGAAACGAATTCTATTTCAAAGGCATAGTTATGCTATAGGGATTAACTGGGTACGTCTGTCCTGCCAGCAGATACTTTGCACGTTAGATATTAAAACTATTTTTAAAGTTGTACCTTGGCAGAAGTAGCAAAATGGAACTTTTTCCAGTCCAAGTGTTTTCCCTGGCGTATCAATGCATGGTATGAAAAAGGGTCAGTGAGGAAATGAATGTATTTCCCCGCTACTCGGCAAGTGAAAATGTGGCCATACTTCTTCTGCTTTTCTCTGAGGAATTCAAGGGGGTTGGCACCAAACTGCAAGGCACAGCCTAGGTATGGAAGGAACCCATTTTCAAGTGGTGGCTCACCTTGTCGCCTACAAAACACAAACAAAAGCTGAATTTATAAGTACGTATAAAGATCTTTTCTCCAGGACTACCAGGTAAGTAAAATACTGATGCTGGGCTTTTTGTAATGTGAAAAAATGCAAAAAAAAAACCAAAAAAACAAACAAATACTATATTGACAAATAATTTTCTCCCCTTTAAGGACTAAGCCTATTGTGAGGTCTATGGTATGTAAGAAAGAATAATTTTAACAGCCTGTATTATAATGAACATAATAAACCACAGTTTGATTATGCCATCTTTCTTTTCCCTAGATCAGGAGTATATTTTTCACTTGTTTAAATGCAGAATTGTTGCCATTAGCTAACATGCACAGTTTTGTAATTGTCCCATAAATGAATAATCCATCCCACTAATATTGTCTGATACATTTTTGGGCAACAGTATCCACAATTCTATTTGAATACCAAGGGAAATAGCCTTTTAGTGTAGAAAGGTTGTTATTATTGGCATATCCCATTTGGACCAGATCCTGCTGAAAACAGTAGGAATTTTGCCATGATCTTGAATAAGCATAAGAGTTAGTCTTTCAGGCAAAGTGTCATTAAGCAGATGCTTAAAGTGAAGCATATGCTTAAATGATATTTTTTATTCTGAGTCAGAAAACTACTTTCCTGCATAAGGACACCATAGCTGCTAAAATAACTTTCAGATAATACTTTAGCTTTTCTAGTAAATTCCTAATGGTTATTATCTGAAGTTAACTATTTTCACCTTTTTTACTAAACTTTTTTAAAGTAAAACAAGAAAATGCTGAAAAATGCAAAATTACAATAGGTAAGCAAATTACTTGCTGTTTATGTAAATGTGCCAGTGGGATAAATGCTTTTAAGAAATATGTATGTGACATAGTAAGGTACATAAATATTATCTGTATTAAATTGTATTACTGATAATATGGAAATGTTTGTAAGTAGGTATTAAACTATAATTAGATATAAGCAGGTATTAGCTGTGATTACAATGCAGGTAAAACTATAGCCCAGTACTTTAGGAAATCAGAACATGCATATTCATATTTTAATTACCTCATTTATGCATAGATTTGTATCTACAGTTATGTCTAGGCATTACCTCACTATTATTGAAAAGCCTATACACAAAAATTCTCTTGTAACATAAATCTCTCAAAAGACCAAACTACAGCATTGCCCATGCTATCCTGCATCTGTCCATCTACCAGTCTTAAGATTACGCCTCTTTTAGCTATATACACAGTATATTTCACAGAAGTAAAGGCAAGGTACACTGAGATGCATTTATAAATAGATTCCTTACCTCCTCCTCCTCCCTAGAAGAAACCATAACCCACAACAGAGTATTATCACTGTTACCCAGATCCATGATGCTATGAACATTTCTAGTAATGCCCAAGAACTTCCCAGTAGAAAACTGGTAACTACTGGTATGGCAGGAGAGGTGACTGAGAATGATACAGAAGACAGGTCACGATTATATACTGTAGGTGCACCACTGTATCTGATGGCATTCAGTCAACCTAGCAAGCTATTGATTAACCATTTCTGGAGAGAGCCTGGTTTTTGTCTATGTTCTGACATCTTTCTGCAGAGAGCTTCGCTGGATTGATGTAGACAGTTGCAGACATGGCCTTGAGCTGATGTCACATATCAGTAGTGGTTCCAAAGTAATCAAACAGCTGTAATAGTTGATAATTTGAAGGTCTGTCAGGTGTGTTTTGATCTATCCTGCAGATTTACCAATTGCAGTTTATAGTTCAAGTTTAGCAATACATGAAATGGCTACTGACAGGTGTCCAGAGGATTCAGACTGGGCTAAATGGTGGCTGCAGTTCATGCTGTCCTTCAGCAACCAGCCTGCTCGCCCCTTCCCTTCTCCTTCTGGGGGACTGCCCTGGCTCTGGTGTGCCGCTGCCAGAGGGAACGGCAGGGGTTCAGCTGTGGGTAAAGGGACGGCTGCGGAGATGGACCTACTCCCTCTGACAGCGTTTCTCTGGTACAAAGGGAAACATAGGCTTTCTATAATGCAGCAGAAGAGAGAGAAGAAAGCAGGATTAGACAACCACACTGGTTTGAGTGTTCTTCACTGTCCTTGTGTCCAGAACACAACACTATACCAGCTATGAGGAGGACAATTAACTCTATCCCAGCTGAAGCCAGGACACCTTGGATCACCTTTTATTTTCCCCTTAAACCTTTTTCTCTTTCTGTTGCCGACCAGTGAGAGTTCAAACTTTGGCTTGCTCCGAACACCTGGCATCGAGCCATCGAGGAGGTAGCTCAGGTAGCACATAGTGATGTCTCAATAGGCATTCAGGGCCTAACACATTTCTAAGAAACTGATGGGTTATAGTCACTTTTTCAGGCTCACTTTTGTACCAGTTTTTGTTGGTGTCCCTACAGCTGTGTGATAAACCAGTAAAGATCTGGACCTTTGGCTGTCCAAATCGAACACTAAACTGAAGGCACTGAGCTGCAAATCTGGCAGATGGGAATATTGTCCTGGCTTTAAACCAAGGAATGCAGTGAGGCATGGGGTAACTCTGTGCATATGCCATTACATTTGAGGCAATTTTTAAGTTGCTATACTGAAGAAATAAACTCTTTTTACAGCATTGAGGTTTACCTCACTTAATCTAAAAGTCAACTCCTTTTGCATGTCAGCTTAAGATCCAGTCCCCCACACCATTTCCACTTAAGCACAGGCATTTCTTTTATCTTCCTAGAAAATCTCCTTTTCCTGAGCTGAATTTAGCCTGTTTTAACAGAATTGCTTTATAAAAGCCATGCTTTCCCATTTCCTGCTTGTTTCCATTATGGGAAATATCAGTTCTGGGTGTCATCTTTGACTACAGCCTATCACTTCCTCATCCTAAACAAGTATGATAATTTTATTATGTTTGTGTCTACTTCTTACTGCATGTGTAGGTCTCAGCCTTTTTATGTCCAAACAACACTGAACAAGAAAGTTGGAAGCTTCTGTCAGTTTTGTGTCTAACAGACAGGAATAATGTTTACCCAGCAACGGATACCTGTGGCTCCTCATGCTATCATGTGTCGCACCAGGTAGAGCTGTCAGCCACACTTGTCTTTCTCTTACATGCTTTGGGTAGTTGTACTGCAGTGTGATGATAACATCATTTACAAATGGCATCTTGCTGCCACAACAGGAGTAACTTCTCTAAAGCTGCCCACCTTCTTTCTCTTTTTGATTTGTACATATATAATAGTAGTCAAAGTGTAACCAGATGTAGGCAGAGAACAGGAGCTGCTTGGCAGCCTACCTTAAATAATTGCCCTTTCTGTCAGGAAAATCAAATGTGCCCCCTCTTTTCCATTTAAGAGACCCCTGAGTGGCAGCACCCTTGACAAATAACTATTATGATAGAACAGAGTTGCTCTTGCATAGTTTGAGGTGCTTCCTAGTTCTGGATCATCTCCCACCTGGTTTCTTAAATAGGCCAATCTACAGCCCCAAAGCCAGCCAGTACTATAGTAGGCTGCAGCCTTTGACTTATGTCCTTGTGATAAATGTAAGCAGGAGCGCTGTCTGACACAGATACCCCCCCAAATTCAGCAGATGAGAAGTGTGAATCTTCTTTCATTCATATCAGTGGGCATTAGGCTTTCCTGATTTTTCAGCAGCACCAGTAGAGTGCCCTGACATTCTGGATATGGTATTTCAGCGTTCTTCAGTTTCAGACAGAGGCAAGGCATCTGGCTGGACACTGGGTCCCATTTCCCACTGCCAAAGATCAGGCAGTTGCCACCAATCTGTACGGCAGGGCTTGAAGGCACTGTGTTGTCCCACTGATTGACAGATACTACATTTTCTGCAGCACATTGTGTGTTGTGTGTGTGGTTGGCTCTCTTGCCCCAGCCCAAAAGAGACACCCATAGGAGTTATGGATGCAGTCAGAAAAAACATACTGACTCATTTTGCCTTGGCTTTTTGAAGCAGACTCCTGGCATAAATGGTAAGAATATTAGTGCAAAGAACTGCCGTGACTTGGGCTCAAGACTCACCTCAGGCCAATGACACCAGCAGGAATAAAGCACCATGTATCTTTGAATGTATAAGCCTTTGTCACTGCAGGTTTGAATATGGGTGTTCATCCCTTAAGAACACTGGAGAAACTCAGCAATGCATTGGATGGTAGTTAGAAAATGCAAAACCTTTTAACAATTGTCATTTGACCTTTTGGTTAAGCCCTAGTGCATACTGAGCTAAAACCAGTCCAAAAAGAGCAACTCAGGAGAACGTGGATGCAGACGAAGCAGCATGCTGACATTTTACCCGGTGTGATGTGTTTAGCACTCCCTTCCACCTCAGGCTGGCTGCCCGCACCGCTGCAGGGTCAGCAGAGATGCGGCTCTGCTTGTGTCTTCAGGGCCAGGACTTGTGTCGAGACTGATGCATGGTTGTTACATCGCACCACTTTACCCAAAAGGGCACCGAGACACTTGTCACCTCGATATGCCCACTGGCTGTGGGCAGCAGCTGCCAGCAGCGCTCTTATCTATCACCTCTGCTCCAGCCGTTCCCGTAAAGCAAACAGGCCCAGCTCACTTCTGCAGCCATGTCTGAAGCCTAAGAGAAGCCTTCTGGCTTGCTTCGTACAGCTGCTTGGAAACAACCCGCTGACCATCCAAACCCCAGCTCCATCTCATATGTTATAGCTATATGGCTTTCATCAGTCATGACCCACACATGGTATTTAAATAGACAATAACAGATAGGCCAAGCTGAGGTGAATAATTTTTTTCCAGCATTACTGATGGCTTCATAACTCGGGAGCACTGGTGCACAGAAGGGTGTGATGGAGTTACGAGAGGCTGCTGATTACATTTGGCAGTAAATAGCAAATTTGCACACAGCTAACTATAAAACCTGTTTATTCTCTGGAAGTAAATAAAAGGTACACCCTATAAAGAAATGATTGACTATTTTCTTTTGCATGTGTTGCAAGAACTGTGTTAATATCTTTCATTAACAGATGAAAACCACTGAAACCGCACAAAAAACCAGCTCAGCAGTGCAAAGGCAGCCCTGCAGTTCACAGAGAGGGAGCAGTCTGATGTGCTACAGCCAGGAGACACAATTGCAGCTATGAAACATTCCTGTAGCTGTGAAACATGTATAAGATACCTCAGAAACGTGGAGCAATATTAAAGGAAAGCCAAAACAAAAAGTCGCACAGCGTAGCTGCTTGTAGCTCAGAACCTTTTGCAGCCAGAAAATTGCTAATAAATAATTATATGTCACCACCTACTGGTAAACCCCTTTGAGTGGCACTTGTGTATTCTACAGCAGTCATTGAACTGTGCTAGTCAGTATTTGTTCCTTGTTTCTATGAAACAAAAATGGTATTTATTCTACATGCCTACATATTTTTCTTTGTATTTACATACAAGTATGGCTTTTATGAAAGCTATCATACTACTACTGTTGGAGGGACAACACAATAGGCCATAAGCAATCCAGCAGGTTCCTGGAAAGTGTTGATGACAATTTCCTTCTCCAAGTGATGGAGAAGCCAAAGAGGAGAGGCGCTATGCTGGTCCTTGTTCTCACCAACAAGAAGGGGCTTGTGGGGAACGTGAAGCTCAAGGGCTGCCTTGGCTGCAGTGACCATGAAATACTGGAGTTCAAGATCTTCAGGGCAGTGAGGAGGGCGCACAGCAAACTCACTACCCTGGACTTCAGGAGACCAGACTTTGGCCTCTTCAGGGATCTGCTTGGTAGAATATCATGGGGTAAAGCCTTGGAGGGAAGAGGGGCTCAAGAAAACTGGGGTTTAAGCTTTTTTTAAATTATTATTTATTTTTCTGTAGCTTGCTTGATTGTAGTATGGTAGAGATACAACTCTTTTGTAATCTGATAACTTTGTCCTATCTTTGACTCTGTCATTTTTTATTTTTTTTTCATTATGAAGCACTCTGCATATACAATGCCTTGTATTTGCATTTGGATAATCAACATTGGTGGGTTATAAAGTTGGACAGGCTTGGGAACTGGGTTTATTTGCATCCTGCTTCAGAACAATTGCCCCATAGCATTTAAATAATAGTATGGACAGATGTTTCCTCTAAAGACCAAGTTAATATTTACATATTAATCTCAGAATATCCTCTGAATGTCCTCATATATCAAATAATGACCTTTGCTTGCTTACACCATATCAGTTCATTTTCTCTCCAGGATTTCCTTTGTTCTTTTGGAATGCCCATTCAAAATTTAGTAACCTTTCCATCAAAACCTGGAACTTATAATGCCACTATCTACCCTTTAATATCAAGCATTATACACTAAATCTCATTAACAAATACCATTCTTTCATTGGAATGAGATTATTTTAATAATATGTTGCATTCTGGCATGACAGATTTCCTTAAAACTGTAGAAAAGGGAACTACTAAACCTATGGTTGCTGGTAACAATTGAGAATATTAAAATTTAAGTAAGTTACTTTATTCTAGGTACTGTAAAGAAAGGGAACAATTATGAAAGCAGAGACAAAAGAGAACTGCGATGGAAAGGAATTGGATATAAAATAAACCATGAGGAGTTATTACCACTCAGTCAGTGCATCAAACTGCATCTCCTTAAAGCAATTTTTTTTTTTTTTAATTCTGGAGTTGAACCATGTCATTTGATAACAAACCAGCAGCTTCTATATTATCCTATTACACCTAAAAGCCTAATTGCAGGCACTCAAAACACTGAACAGGGAGAAATCAAAGCTGAGATGTGATTACAAAACTTATGCAGCTCACTACTACCAAATAATTATATGGAGAAAATAAGTTAGGTAACAAGCCAGTAGAAGATTACTACGGTACAATTGTCTGGATGAACATGACAAGCTATTCTGGGCTGCCCCAGCAGAGGGAGCAGGGAATGTAACAGCACCTTCTGCCTTGCTTTGCTTTCCTTATGCTGCTGCTTTTTCTTTCTTTTTTTTTTTTTTTTTTTTTTTTTAAAGTGCACCGTCCTGTCTCCCACATACCATTGTAGCTTATTAGTTGCTCTTTTGCAGATTATTGCATGGATTCATCTGCCTGAGTTAGCCATCCATTAAGTGTAGCTCTTAATTCATGTCCCCTACTTCATCATACTCACAACTCACTTTACATCTCCATTTAGAAGCCACAGAGATTGAGATGTTGGAAGGTCCCTATAAATTCAAATTTATGTCAGCAGGACATAAGTGGTGTGAGACAATAGGAGTGGATATGTAGAGTGAAATGGTGCTGAAGACCTGATGTCCACTCTATCCATATTTTTTGGTTTTTTTTTCCTCTGTCTTCACAGTAGCTCTCTGGCCCAATGGACTGAATACACACCAGCAGAACAGACTAGATGTCCTCCTGTATTGCAAAGGTTCACTTTCACCTAAAATAAAAAAAGGAGTGAAGTGAATGAAAAAATGACTTTGTGAAGTCCAAGCCTGCCTCACCAAATGCAAACCAAAGCGTTGTTAAGAGGGGGACATCTGGAAGGTTTGCTTTGCACTCCTGATCCAAACTACAATGCTAAAATATGTATGCCCAATTTTATTTCTACAAACATACTTAAGACCTTCCCCCCTTTTACTTACATATCCAAGTAAGATACTATTGTTTGTGTCTTGCTGGACATCTAAGTCTCACAATTGTGAGGAAAAAGATAAAAAGATGGCTGACCAAGTCAAAAGAAAAGCTCTGAATCAGCAAAGACCAACCACCAACAAGAAAGAACCAAACCCTTTCACAGATACCTTGGCTGTTGGTTTAGCAGACACCTGAAATGGAGACCAAAGGACAATAAGAGGGAAGGATTGTTTTGCTGTTCTCCCCTCCAAGGCAGCCATCTAGATGAAATCAATCTCGTTTTAGCTTTAACAGACTGGAAGATAGCTGCAAGGCTTTGGTGACATAATAAGAGAAGGCAGAGACTGGCTGGCCAGTTTGTAAAGGACTGGGCGGGCATGTAAGAAAATATTAAAAATAACCAGTGACACCAGTACTTATCCTGTGAGAAGGATGGCATCTTCAGAACCACTTTGTTGTTTACAGCTACTTCCACCTTCTCTGTGCAGGTGCTGGTATCCCTCCAGTCCTGCAGCCTGGGTTTGTGCCAGTTGAGCAAACCTCGCATCAGGTTGCTGAGAGGTTGGCTACGCGCTCCTTTTGCTCCTGAAACAACCACCCTGTGCGGTGGGATCCTCCATCACTGCAGTATGGAAGGCAATCAAAAGGTCCACCACCTTACTGGCAGGATGCCATTTTGGCTGGGAGCCAGCTTGGGACCTGTAGTCAAAGCGAGGACTCTTCCTTCAGGCTACGGCCACTGCAGATCTAAGGGGAGACAGAGGCCAACAGGGAACCAGTAGTTGGAAACCATCAGTGAGTTCCCCTTGATGGTGATTTCAGTGGTGATTGTGGCCACTTTGGGATTGGAGAAGAATTCCAGAGGTTTGGCGGAAAAGGAGAAGCTGGATTAACAATGCCAGCTGGAAAGGATCCTCAGCCTGGAAACGCTGGGGGCTGCCTGGTAGGCAGAGAGAAGTTATCATCACAGCTTTCCTCTGACAGTTGCTCTCTTGTTTCAGGACCCTCTATCAGTTTTCCTTTGGATCTACATAGGAACACAGGGCTCATTCTCTCAGACCGTCCTTGGTGGATTGCTGCTAGCCTGTTGCCTAGGTATGGGAAATTTTGCCTAGAAGAATTGTACATAAATGTGTCTTTTAATGTAGATCTGAGCTTCATTGAACTGTGCAAAATGCAAAGAACTAGACGAAGTGTGGGGCACACAGCTGTGTGCTGAGCCACATTTTACCCTTCCAAGGGAAAATACATGTGTACTTCTACTACTAGAATTATTTGAATATTATATTTTCCCCATCTCTGTGTGCTGCCTTTTATATTACAGTATTTATTGGAGGATACAAGTACAGAATTGAAGAGTGAGTGCCTTTCTATATTGCAGCAGAAATCTGCCAGTCATCGCTTCAATCCTTTTCTGTGATATATTCCTATTCATGATCATATTTCTATGCAGCCAGAACTTTGGGGTTTTTTTGGCTAAAGGGAACTGTGGCAGTGAACAATGTCTTCATTGTGCAGAAGAAAGGAAAAATAAACAACTTGAAAGTGTGAGGCTGCTCAACTGTCCAGATTAGATTAAAAAGAGATGAATATGGGACTACATAAACAAGCTGTCCAAAGCACAGCCTGCTAGCTTTACATGTGAATCAGCCTTCTGGCCTGAGAAAATTGAATTGCAACTGAATGCAGATGGCTAATTTGAAAAACTATCTGTGATGACGTTTAACAAGTAATTCTGATTTTCCTCTACCAGTATTGCTGTAATATTGCATTTTACCCATCTCTTTCGATGTTTTCAAATTATTTTTTAACTTAAATACGCAAAGACCAGAGATCTACCTCTTATGTCTCAGTTTGGCAGATGAAAAGACTTAAACGACAAGTAGAAAGACAAAAATGAAAAAAAGAAATACACAAAAAGAACATGGTAAAGTAGGAAGAAAAAAACTGATGGATGAGGAATGACAGGTAGGTGTTGCAGAGAACAGGAGCTGAGGAATATAAAAACAAAACACAAGGTAAGAGACAGAAGCATTGGAGCAGCTGGAAAGTTTACAAATGGGAACAAATTATTGCTTTTCTTAACAAATTGACAAACATTGGTGCCCCAGTAGCCATATGGTTGAAGACTGATCTCATAAGTTAAACAGGTTTGGTGTAGTCAGAAATGCGGTGGCAGACTTCCAAAAAAAACCACTCCTGAGCTATGGAAAGCATTTGACTTGCTGAGTCAGTGCAGAGACAGCTCCCCAGAAAAGCAAGGGCGCTGTGCCAATGCCAACACATGCCTTTGGATGAGTCGCCTTCTGATCGCTCATGGCAATGCAAGTTCCCACAACAGTCTCCCCCAAAATTTTCAGGTTGGTCTAAAGACTTCCAGTGGTGACAGACATGAAAGGGAAATTCTAATTATAACTGCTAAGCTGTGGTAATTTGTGATCGAGGAATGATCTGGCATGGAGGGCAAGGAGGCTGAGCTGCGAGAAGGGGTTAAACTGGCTGGAAGCAGGAATGCCAGAGACAGAACAGACTCCATGCAAGGGAGTGAAGTTTCCCTTGCTGATGAGATAAGAAACAGCCCCAGCATTGTCTTGTAGCCATCCTGGAATGGGAGCACTCAGGGGCCCAAGCTCAGGGACCACCACTGAGCAGCAGAGCTGGGCTGGGGGATGGACCCATGGTGGGGCCGAGGTGCTCCATGCAACTGCTCTCGGGATTGGTGCTGGTGCAAGTGTATATAAGGAATCTACCTGTGATGCATCTTTTCAGATTCCGTGTAGAACTGCGTTTTGCAGTGGGACTCTGCCCAATGCATTGTTCATTAAAATTTTCTTTTATATTTAAGGGCAAATGTGTGTTTCATTTGTCTTGAGGGGTACCATAAATATTCTCCAACAGATGCCACCGGTGAGCCTTGCTGAAGCGGTTGACGTTGCTGTTGGCCCCAGCACTCCTTCGCCTCTTCTGCCAGAGGTTAGAGACCGAGTAGCCAGAGCAGCGCAAGAGTAGCACCCACCTCCGTCCCACCACGCCAGCCCAGAGGCCAGTGTCTGCTCAAATTCATCCTCGGCAGTGTTTTAAGACAAAGTGCCAGACTCCCACTGAGGCATCAGAGCTCATGCCACGCTTGCCACAAGCACTTATGCCCTGTGTTCGCAAAGTGCGGAGGAGAGGTGGGTGGGGTGTCCTCCTCGAGCGTCCTCTTGGCCTAATGATCTCTGTGGTGCTTCTCGGGCAGTGGCACTCAAACCCATCTAAATTCCTGCTGCATTTTAACTTTCAGCTGACTCCAGTGTATCACTGCGACCCAGGAAAGGCAGAACACAGAGGTATGCTTGACCAGGCTATTTTATTTACATATTTTGAGGGCAGAGGGATCTGTCTGTAGTCCTCTAGTCTGGCTTCATGCTTTGTCTAGACCACAGAATTTCATTTAAATTGGAGCCTGTAACCTTGGCCTGAACCAGACTGTATCTAACATGAATGTATAAAATGTTGATTTAGAGACACTGGGAGAAAGGAAAAAACATTGAATCCCTCGGGAAGCAGTTAAAGAGTAAAAATTACTGTTACTGTGAAATATACGCCTTATTTCTACTATGCCTAACTTCTGTTTCTAGTCTTTACAACATGAAAACAAAGAATACAGATTTGTAAACATTGAAACATGTACATCAGAGGTAGGAAAGAGCTCTTCAGTCTAATTAAGTCTTTTCCAGCAAAGTCCCACTTGTGGATTAGGCACAGGAAGAGCACAGTCACCCTTCCCACCTGCCGGAGTGGAGCTCAAATCCAGCCCTCCCCCAGCTCTCTTTCCTGTCTCCTCTCTCCTAGCACTGACTCAGGGTCGTGCATGAAGGCGCCTGTTGTCTGCAGGGCCTCTGCTTCATCTGTTCTAAAAGTTGGAAGGTGTCTAATGAATGAGGAGGAGAGAGGAACATCTTGCTGCTCACGCCCTGGGCTGGCAGGCTGTGGAGTTGGATGCTGTTCCCACCTCTGCCACAGAGCTCTCCTGTGGCAACAAACAAGTCCTCTCGCCAGGCTCTCCACCAGCCGTTCCTGTGTTTTCCTCATTTTCCAGTTGCCCCACAGAGGCCCTAGAGTCTAATTTGCAGAAGTGTTGGGCGCACGCAACCGTAAGTGAAGTCAGGAAGGTGGTGATTTAACAAAAAATCTTCTGTATTCTCACAAACATGAGACATAAGAGCTCAGAATAATGCATTAAGAGCACATTCAACTTAAGTGCCTGAATTCCCTGTCTGTATCCTGAGAATCATGACAGAAAATAAATGAGTGATTGTTTGCTCAGCACTCGGACACTAGAGTGTTACTTAGAAAAGACGGTGACAACATTAGTATTTCCATCTTCAGAGTGGAGTTTGGATAGCAGGCAGGAAATCAGGCATGAAACTGCCAACTGAACAGTCGAAAATTATACACTCACTGAGCACCATCCACCCAGTGGGCTGAAGAGGGGACAATGAAAGTAATATGTTACATTGCCCTTAAAAGACAGCATCAAAAATATATGACCAGGGAGTCAGAAACAAAGTGGCCCAGGCAATTTTAATTCCAGCAGTTTCTAAGGTTAAGTACCTTACTGGAGTAAAGCTCCTGTAATGTAATTTCTTCTGTATAACAGGCTTTTAAGCTGACATTCTTGTTTTTATATGCAAACTCCAAAAATTCTTGTTTACAAAGTCTAGAGGTGTATCGGCACAGCTCAGCGCAATGCAGAGCAGTTACTTAAGCTGGTTTGGGGCAGGTTTGTTCTAGAAATACAAACAATACGTCAGGACACTCCTTGCACCTGGCTTAGAGCAGGATCCATTAACTCCCTCATAACTACCGCAGGTACAGAACCACTTTAATACAATTATTCTGTTTCCAGTGCTGACAGGGTGCTATCTTGCACAGTTTGTACGTTTTAAGTGACCATTGATAATGTCTCATTGTTGAATGGGTGGAGAGTTTCCTAACAAATAAAAGCATAACTTGTTTCCAGCTTCAAAGGAGAAATGTGAGGTTTTGGGTAACAACCATGTATTATTTTATTAAGAATTTTGCAACAGCTGAGACTGATACCAATCAGTAGGTGGTTTCTATTATTCTTTAAAAGTTGGCACAAGACTAGTAAAACTAATACAAACAGCATATTGACAATGGGAAATTACCACACTATTGCCCATGGGTATTCTAATTTCAACAAGCAAAATCTGATAACTTGGCCATTTGTTCCACCTCCCTCAAACAATAGATAATCTTTTTTACAAATACCTCAGGAACTAATCAAGAGCCATTTGTTTGGGCAATTCACCTCTGACTCCTTAGAGCTTCCCAATCTCGGTGGAATTCTTAGAAAGATAGGGCCAGGCCCTTCTGCTGCCCCCCTCCAAACTCTGGGGCACAAAAGTATCTCCCTTGTCCCAGGACCTCAGTTCACGTCACAGAGCAACTGAGACGTGTGCCATCCCCTTCCAAGCTTTGGTTTTCACAGGAAGGAAACAAGACTAAAACAGTAGCTGAAATTGCCTTTGGTCTGTGTGTTTGAAGGATGAGGACCCTGAGACATGCCAAACTGCACTGGTTGGACAGATTAGAGATAGCCATTTTCCAGCATTTATCTTTCTGTTTTACTATTTTTTGTTCCTTTATTTAAATGAACAGTAATCTGGGGAAAGATTTTCAGTACAACAAGGTTAATCTTTCCCTGGCCAAGACCTGTTCTTAAGAAAGAAACAGCAGCCTCATACTGTTCTTCAAAATCTTTACTGAAATTGTGTTTCATGATACATTTGGAGATGAGGATGTTAAGATTCACTTTTGTTACCAAGGTGTATGTCCCCCAACTGGACATGGTGCCAAAGCTACTGCCTGTAACCTGGACTTTGCTTGTTCTTAGATTGCGTATCGGTAATAGCACACACACAGTATGCCCAACAAGTAATAGACTATATGGAGCCAAGTGTTTGGGCTAGGACATCATCATAAAGAAAATGAACGTCCATTACAGTCTTGTGGGTAAAATCAGATGTATGCATTGACAGTGCAGGTCTGACATCCACTGACAAAGGCTGCTACCTTGATAGCAGGCTGTCTCAAAAGACCATGACAAGAGATAAGGTAGGAAATAGCAAGTAACAACCTAGCTTTCTGGAGAAAGGAAAGGTCTTTGCAATGAGAGGGGCATTCAACGTCAAACCAAACATACCCGCTGCCCTTCAGTTGTCAGCACCAGCACGCAGCAGAATTGCACCACCTCGACAACTGTCAATCACACACCTGCAATTCCCATGCTGTATGGACACTACCATGCTCTTGATTCCCCAGGGCAGGTCCAGGGCTTCACTGCACTGAGCTCACTGCAGGATGATGAGTTTCACACTTGGTCTGAGCGTATAAAGTTTTAAACCTTTCACTGTACTTATGTTAAAAATCACTTTTGGCTACACAGAAGATTTAGCACTTCAAAAGCAGTAATTATCTGTCATTATTAAACCTGAGCTGGATTCTCTCCCTCTCTCCTGGCCCAGAAGGCACCTAACACAGGATTTTTGTGAACTCATACCCTAAGCCCAAAATTGCACTTCATATGTACTTAATGATCTGTAGTTGCATGACTTGGTAGCCGATGGTGCAGGCGCTGGCACACAGGAAGGTGCCAGGCCTGGCTGATCATTGGATATAGAAACAGGAGCCTTCCGAACAGCCGGAGAGAGGCTGTTTCTCTGCATTCAGCACTGCTGTGGCTGCTACCCCAATCCTACGCATCCCTGTGGTGCTCACCAAAGATGCTGGCAACTGGAGAGGATCAAGAAACTTAGGACTGGAAAATATACATTGCAACAAAATCTCTGTTTAGCTTAACTAAGGTTATAATTGCGCAGGCAGCTCACGTAATGAAACAGCCTGTTAGTGCCAGAAGGAAGGGAATCACCCTTTCCTCTCATTCCTGTTTCTCCTTCCTCCTGTTTCCAGCCGCACCCTCCCTTCCCTTGCTCCGGATGGTGCTGGTGCTTGCGAGATCCTTTCATTGCTGGTTTGGCTCACTAACCCAGCAGAAAAACATTCATGTTTTTTGGTGGATTTGATTTCTGCTGGAGCAGCGAGTTAAGCTGTCCCACAGAAGAGCCTGACAACTCCTGGGACTGGCTGAGGACAGGAGAAAGAGGCGGGAGGTGAGAGCAGACCTCCTTCCTCCGTGCTGGCAAGCTGTCAAATTCTCTTACTGAGCACTCTGGTTTCTGACCTGAAGAGGAGCTTTAGGGCACTCAGCACATTTAACAATCTATCTGATGAACAAGATTTGACAACAGGCAGTCTAGCACAGAAGGATTTTAAAGACTGAAAATCGATGCTAGAGAAGTTCGCACTGTAAGTAAGGCAAATGCGGAGTAACTACCGCAATTGAGTATGAAAGCCTCTTTCCGAGCTTGTTGCAGCATTTTTCCCTGTCGGTGGTATACACGGTTTCTCCAGGGGAGCTCCTCCAGGAGACGTGCTCTGCTACAGACGGGCACGGGTGGGAGAAGGCCCAGGCGGGCGCTGGGCCGTGGGCCAGGCGACATGGTGGCCACCCCGGTCACCCCGGCTCTGGCGTGTGGCGACTCACCAACGCCTGGCCGGCAAACACGCAAACCAAAGCCGACAGAAGGCAGTTAGCAGAACGTGCTTTACTGGGGGAAAACCGGCTGGAAAATGAATATAAAACGACACTTTTTTTTATCCGTGAAGATGACAGCTGTGAGCCAATACTGGCAAAGGAACGATGCAAAGGCCGTACAAAACCGCGGAATGCCAGGGGTGAGCCATCGGATAAGTAAAACCGACCAGAGGGGAGCGTTGCCGGCCGTGGTGGCGAGCGGGGCCGTTGCTAACGGAGCTGGGCCACCTCCGCCCCACAGCCCCCGGCCCCGGCCCCGGCCCCCCCCCGCGGCGCCCCCTTCCCCGCCCGCCGGGCCCGGCCCACTCCCGCCGCCGCCGCCGGAGCATGCGCGGGGCTGGGCCAGTTCCGCCGCCGCCCCCGCTCCCCTCACAGCGGCGTTGCCGGGACTTACGGGAGCCGCTGCCGCCGCTTCCCCTCTCCGCGCTGAGGGCCCCGACTGAACGGCAACCGCCGCCTGCGCCAGAGGTGAAGGAGGGGCTGGGGCCGGCTGGCGGGGCACCCTCCCCTGCGGCCCGTTGTGCGCGGGCCCGGGGCGGCGGCCCGTCCTCGGCGGCGTGAGGGGAGGGAGTGGGGGGGGGGGGGTGGTGGTGCTGCGATCGCGGCGGCCGGGCATGGCGGAGCGGGGAGGAGGTGTGGCGGGGAGGCCGGTGCCGAGCCGGCTTCGTTGTGCGGCTTAGCGAGGGCGGTGTTTGTCCCCGCTCCCGCCGGGGAGCCGTGTCGTGCTCCTGTGGGGCGACCGCTCGCCGGTGCCGGCCGGGGGAGTGTGTGTCTGGGGGGGGGCGGCCGCTGCCGGGCGAGGGGCGCTGCCTCCCCGAGGGGCTTCTCCGTCCGCGGCCAGAGAAAACAGCGAGTAAATAAGCGCCCGTGCGTCTGTCTGTGTCCACATTCTCCCGAGGTCGTGGGCTTGGGGGTGTCCTCTGACCTCCCGTTCAGGCTCCGGGGTCATTGCCTAAGGACCGCACCTCTCGGCCGGTTCCTGTAAGGAGTCTCGGACGTTCGTAATAACTTCCTTTTAGACGGGCTAAATATTGCTGCAGGGGTAGAGTGGATGCGACCTGCCCTTTTGGGCAAGCGAGCCCTGCTTCGGGTCTGGAATGGAGGCAGCAGATTTCAGAGCTAAATGCATAATGAGAGCAGTTGCTCAGAGGCTAATTAGATACGTATCAGAAGGGAAACACGGAGTTATTAGTGGAGAACGCGTCTTGCGAAATGGTTGCTCGGTTCCTGATGTCTCAGCCTGACCTCCAGGAGGTTTTGTTCCGGATCTGCTTTAAAGATGAATTTTTGTGTTCATAAGCTTCTAACTTCTGGAAGTGGAAACCAGTGTTTCAGTATAGGTGCTAGCTTTGTGGCCAGCTGTAATCTCTCCACGGGCCACAGGCAGAAAACACTTGTGGGTAGTGTTTTTTGTTTTGGTTTGTTTTTCCCCCCTCCCCCAGTATTGCCTGCTGGTGCTTTCAGAGACAGCAGTCGCTACAGGCTGGCCAGAGCTGGGGTTCAGCTGCTTCCCGCACTGCCTTCAGCTCCGCGCTTTCCGACCTGGAGAGTGTGTTGGGAAGCCCATCTCCTCCCAGCCGTGCCACCGAGAGCCGTTCGGGATCGCTCCCACCCGCAAGACTTCCTGCTGGCAGCCCCAAGGAGTCACGAGTGCTGCCTTTCCACGGGTCTCTAGCCAGTGGCTCGGAACTTCCCTTTGCCAGACAGGATCTGCTGACGGGTGCTGGCGGTCAGACTTCCCAGCCAAGGATACTAAGAAATGGGGAGAGGTCTTCACTGCTGAGTTTTGTGGGTCACTGGCTGAGTTATGGCTGTCCCTCCAGCCCCACGCTCTTCCTTTGGTTTTCACTTTTGTTTTCCTAAACACTTGCATTCCCCTCAAGATGTGGGAATGTGGGAATACGGAAATGATCAAGAAAAATGATTCTGGTGTCAGTGTAGATTTTTAAGAGAGAAAAGGAGGTTATAGTGACTCACATTTTATGGTAGCCACTCCCCAGTGCCTAAAGCCGTTACGGTGCCTGCTGAAACTCTTGTTTATACTGTGAATAATGTTGCACGGAACTTGCGGACAAGTTCTTCCTGCAATTACTGGTGGTCCCTGACAGTGGCAATTGTTATTAAAAGGTCATATTTTAAACTAATACAGTATTTTTGCAGATCTTGCTTTACCTAATGAGGATTATTTGCTACAACTGCCTGTGCAGAAATTGAAAATGCTGTATGCAAAGCTCATACAAGCTCACTGAATGCAATTACAGTGGTGACAGTTATTCTGGCTATTTAGTTGGAAAACCAAAAATGGTAACTGGTGGGATTATGACAAGGGAGGTAGCCAGGCAGCTCCTTGGCAGTGGTGACAAACACCTGGGTTTGTGAGCCCTTGGCTGGCGAGGGGAGGTGGCCAGGGGGGATTGTAAAGTAGCAGGATAAGCTGCTGGAGTGTCATCTTATGTGATCTGAGGACTAATATATGTTTAGATTTGCTAATACTTTTCTACAGAAAGCACCATACTCCTCTTTGTAAACTAGAGGAAAGTTGAGGTTGCCCGTCTGACAAATGTCACCGGTAATTGTGTGCAGAGTGAGACTGGTCTGTAGAGGAGAACTAAAGGTGGCTGAGGTGTAAACATGCTGGGGTTTGTGGCATGAAAGTCAGTCACTGGGACGAGGGACCCAGCAGACCCTGTGCTGTGCTCTGCTGCTGTGTGGATGTCAGAGCTTGCCATCCACAAAATGCTCCTCCTGTGCCCCTTATCACCCTGAAACATTCCTTTGGGAATGCACCGTCCTTGGCCCGTCCTCTTTTCCCGCCTGCGCGCTGCCGGTGGTGTGCTGACTTTGAATGTGTGCCAGTGGTTGGACCGGCACCTGAATGTACTAGGGCAGCTGTAGCGTAGACGTAGATGGCGAGTCTGATGCTCTGTGTGACTTGACTGGTGTTAGCAGCAGAATGCAGCATCCGAGCACTGCTTACCTGAGTGACGGCTTTTCCGGGCTTGGGCTTGCGTTTGCTCTTACCCATTTTGGGTGAGCAAAAGCACTCAATTGTTTCAGGTCAATGCTGGATTAAAACAGAACTTTAAACTCGTTTTAAGTGCGTATGTTTAATTTATAAAGCTTCCAGACTTCAACTATATTTGGTTTAGTTGCAACAATTAGTCAAAATGTCAGTGGCAATTAATATTACAACGTAATTGGCCACGCGTTCGCAATTTAGATCTCTGTCACATTTAGGGCATGTTTTTTTTAAGTTTTAATTGTAGTTTGATATGCTACTGGAGCTGTTGGGCACTCTGCTGAGCAAGTAGAAAAGCTGTCGATGAGCTTAGCGTAACATGAAGAGATGTCTATTGTGTTGCTGCAGTATCACATTAGGCATCAGTGTGTGTGGTGTTCTTTTATTTTAAATCAACTTAATATCTGCACTTAGAGAAGCAGTAGCTCAAGGATGTGTGCAGTGGTCACTTTTAGTCTGGAATTTTTGCTAAATTGCACACAAATAAGGACCTCTGTTCTTTGGATGAAAAAATGAATCCCCAAAGCTTTTAACAGAGCTGCAATGTCTTCTCAGTGCCTTCTGTAACTTGCAAAACTATATTGCATTTTGTTGTCTTCTATTTCTGTCCGTCTCCCCCCCTCATTAAAACATTCCCATACATTGATCTGAAATGTTTTATTACGGTTTTGAAAATTTCAGCTGACCTCAGTGAGAATGTGAGTGAAGGAGCTCTGGGAAAATGGGGTTTCCTGAAGCCTCAGGTGCCTGGCTCTAGCAGAGCTGGATGTCAGTGTGGTGCCTTAGAGGATCGTGTGAAGTGGGTTTTTTGGTTTTGCTTGTTTTTTTGCCTTGGTTTTCTTTTGTTGTATTACTTCCTGATAAGTTGTCATAGGGCTCTCCCAACATCACGTGAGAACCAGCTTGAAGCCTCTGTGTGTTTTGAAACTTGCCACTGGCTGAATCTTGCTGGTTTATGCTCTCTTGCTGCAATTAATGTGTTGCAAATGGACATGGGAAGCCAGTTCTCTTTAGCGGCTTCTTACTGGAATATCAGAACTGACAAAAGTGTTCAGATACTTTGGATAACAGAGTGAAAGCTTCTGCGGTTTTATATAAAAAACTGTCCCAGTCGGGAGGAGGAGTAGGAGGAGGGTGATTAGATTTTTCTCCTTAACCCTCATCATCATTGCATCCTGGCCTAAGGTCTGTCTTTGCAATACTTCATGTGGAATGGTTTTCTCTGTATTGGCTTTCTCATTGTTGAGACCTGAACTTTGGCAATGCTAAGTATATTAAATAAAGCCTATTACATAAAGGCTATTATCAATAACAGATTAAGTGGGTAGTCTTAATGGAATTTATTTGCGGTCCCAGGTATCTGTAGTGCTAAGACTTGCAGGTCACAGATAACTTATTTAACACTTTGTCTGCTTTCTTTTTCTTTTTTGCTTTTTTAAGTTGTAATTTTAAGTAAGTACCTCTGACAACTAACCCTGTCGTTTGTTTGCTTTCCCACTTTTTTTTCTTGGTCTTCCCTCTACCCAGTGAGACTGAATCAAAATGTCTCTCTATCCTTCCCTGGAAGATCTGAAGGTGGACAAAGTTATTCAGGTATGGTGGGTTTTAATAAGATGAGTTTTGATGATAATAATGGATGTGATGATTTTTAATCTAGAGGCGGGGAGACTTTTATTGCAGGTGTGAGTTGGTGTTATACCATCATACTCTGAAAGGGGAAAGACAAACTGTTTACTTTGTAGCTTGTTATAATATGATTAATGCTTACTTTACCACTGTTGGGTATGTTTATTTTTTTCATGTATTCATTTATAGTCATTTGTCTTTAATGTGTTGATATGTTTGTTTTTTTTGAAATATAGATACTTGGTCTTAAGTAGACAAACATAGTCAATCTGTTCTCATACTTCAGCTCTGACATGATGAATAGGTATTGACTGAACTAATCAACGTTTTGTGTCTCATTCTTGGTGTCCAAACCTGTGGCAGAAAGCTCTCGTGGCCAGCTGGGCACAAAAAAAAAGAGCACTGACTCTCTTAACGTCATCTGGAATCACAGACTGGTCCTCTGGCTGTTTCGTGGTAGTGACCAGTTCTCTCAATGCTTACAAGATTATCACATTTGTGTAAACCCCTTTATGTGTAAGAATATTTGTGCCTTTATTATGAGACAGGACGAGGATGAAAAAAAATATCTGTGAAATGAAATAATGAAAAACACTTTAATGGATAAAACTCCATGAGAAATTTCATGAGTGTATTTTATGAGGAGTTTCCTTGCTTTCTTCAGCATTTTACCTAGCTTCCATTTTTCTTTCCTAAACTTAAACTGGATTCCCTCCCAGTTTAAACAACAGCAATGAGTTATACTGCATTTTAAGGTGGCTGCTGCTTCTGTCCTTGTCCTTCTCATTGGGAAGCAATCAAGCAAACAGCACAGAACAGCTTATTAACTCTCCTGTGCTGTCCCGAAGTGGAATGCCTCAGTCTCACCTGCGTTTGTATGTGTGGGGTGGAGCTCTTGAAGTTGTTGGCACTGTGTTGGGATTTCTTCTTGTTGTGTCCGCCCACCCCGCCCCATTCGTCTTATCTTACCAAAGTCCTTTATCTACAGTCAGATAATGCTGGAAAAAAAACAAACAAAAACAAAACCCTAGCCTGCAGCCAAGAATGTGCTCCTTCAGCCTTTTAACAACCAACTGCTAGAGTTTATGTATTGCAATTAAAAATACTAAATGTTGTCTTTCTACTGCTTAACTTTTGTGACCACATAATGAAGTGGTGAGGAAATGGAAGTAGGGTATCTATATGCCGAGTCCTCTAAACCTTGAACCATAGATATATGTTCTGTCATTTTATAGAGTAGGGACTTTTCTTGTACATGATCTTGCCCATGCACTCAGCAGGGTTTATGAACTTGGGCAGAAGTGCCTTGTTTGTGTGACTATGCCTGTAGTCTGTTGTGTTTCACAGACAAATAAGAGTAAAACAGAGGTTTCTGTAGGGACCATAACAAATTGTTCTGTTAAGATAGTGTAATCCTTGGTAACACTGTAATCTCAAAGGTCAGTTTTCCAGAAATCAGTTCATGTGGGACAGATGCTTGCTGTCATGCTTAAAGATGACTGTCCACTTGAAGTTTAAATTAGGATTTCACCAAGTTCTACCACTTGATGAGTGGGATGTCAAGCAGGACAGCCTATGAGCAAATTCATGTGGGGGTGGGAGAGAGCAGAGATAGAGCCAAGAGCATTCAGTTATAGATCCTTAGTGGAGAGGTTTCAGTGTTCTTGTTGCCATTGTCAATGGCGAAGATTGCCCTTCAGCAGTTACGTGACAGCATCTCACTCCTACTGACTGTAGTAGGAACTAGGGGGGTAATGGGCTGTCTACTGAGTATAGTTGTGAGAGAGGGGAAGTAAATACTGTTGTTGCTAAATACAATTATTTCAAGAGTAAGCTATTCCATTTTCACTGATATTTTTGGTAGCAAAGGCTAAATTATTTGCCTCTCCCAAAAACTGCATTATAAAAATACTGTCTTTTTAAATACATCTGACAGCACTCTTAGGAGCAAAGGGGGCAGCGTACTGGAAAACAAAGTCTGTGTCCACAACAAATGAGTGAGATTAAAATAACTGCTGGTTAAAACAAATGGTCTTGTTACATTAAATATTCTAACCTATTATTTTGTCCAGCATTTGGGTTGGAGGCTGTTCTTCTTAATACATCTGATATTGATAAAGAATGAGTTATTCTTGCTCTGAAACTTTTTTTCTAAAAACAACTTCCTGGAGAGTACAGGACTATGAAGTCTTCTATTTTTAAGCATGATTTCCTTAAAAACATTAAGTAATTTAACCATCATGTTGTGTTAGATGATTTATGTGTCCTGTTTGGCATAACGTTTCACTATGCATTTAGTAATTCCCCCACACACACCTTTGATGTTCAACCTCAGGAAAGCTATTGGAATAGCTATTTCCATCACACTTAACAGGCCTCTGTAAGGCAGTGTTTTTCACTGGTCTTGATTACACAAGGCCAAAAAAGTAGTAGCTGAGGTATTGAGAAGGAACGAAACTGGCTTACTTTAATATAGCCTCTTATGTTTGTGAGTCACTAAGCAATACAGAAATTAAGCTTAGTGTGTTAGCTGTAGTGGCAAGTTCTGTAGAAAAATCTTAGAAGGTTCATTTCTTTCAGAAGGTATTAAGCTAGTAGCATTGGATCATGTGGAACTTGCAACTTGTAAGGCACTACGGTAGAACTCATGAATAACGTCTGTAATTGGTGAAGAGGTAAAACTGCTGCTATCCAGCTGAAAAAGTAATTACAAAACACTCTGCCAAAGGTCATACCTTAAATTTACAAAGCTTTGTCAGCTAAGTTTGCTGTGTCTTTTAAGGCTCTTTAAGTTGCTTGATGACAAAAACAGAACAGGTTGACAGTAAAGCCTTTCTGCATTATAACTGTAGCCTTGGCTCTGAGGAAG
This sequence comes from Buteo buteo, assembly GCF_964188355.1. Lineage (NCBI taxonomy): Eukaryota > Metazoa > Chordata > Aves > Accipitriformes > Accipitridae > Buteo > Buteo buteo. The sequence continues at coordinate 37,368,426 of NC_134173.1, forward strand.
ATACAAATTGATCTACCAATGTAGTTTGATACTACTACAGCATATTGTATTGAAGTTATTTATTTCAAAGAAAAAGATTGACTTCAGAACTTCAAAATGAATTGGAACTAGCATGTACAAGAAAAAAAGAAAACATTTAGTCTTCTGCCTGGATAGTAAAGATTTCATAGATTATTTTTTTCCTTGTATAAGATAACATACGTGAGTTTCTTTGCTTTTAGGCTCAGACTGCCTTTTCTTCAAATCCAGCTAATCCAGCAGTCTTGTCTGAAGCTTCTGCTCCTATTCCTCATGATGGAGGTAAGCTCATGTACTGTATAGTATCCTCATGTTGTGGAAAGCAGTTATGAAATCCTAAAGTTAATAGTACAGTCAAAAATACCTATAAATATGTAACCCTATGTACAAAGGGCGAGACCACGCCTTTTTGGAAATGCCAACACCCACCTCGATAAGGTGCTAGAGTCAAAAAAACAATGTTTGCTTATAAAAGGAAGTTGTGGCAAACACTAACCCTTCTCTTAACTTTTTGAAACTTTTCAAGTGAGCCTAACATAACAAGATCTGCTGTTGGTACCATTTGAGCTCTTTTTAACTCTTACCTCAAACACTTAGTTGTCCTTATTTATCACATGTATATTTGTAAGCTTTAGAGGGCAGCATGAGTCTTAAGTGTCTTTCCTCTCCATATGAGCTTGCTTAGGAAAAGACGAACACGAATCCCTGTCAACAGAGAAGTGTCTGGGAAGGTGGAACTTAATCTTGCCATGCTATCAACATAAAGCTTCCAGTAGATTTTGGGATCAAATGTCTGGTGGGAAATCCATCAGACCTAAAGCTGAATGACTTGTACCCATTTCTTCTCCTTTTCTCATATGTACATGCACAAAGGTATGTTTGAGATCAGAGCTCTGGGTTAGTAAGTTATGCTTGGTCTAAAAGGCCTAAAGCCTCTCACCAGTATGACCAGCAGCAGTGCTGGAACAGCTGTCAGGAATGCTGGTGGATTAGATATTAAAGCTTGGTGGATGTAACTTGTCTCTAGCTCTCCTCTTGGTGCTGGTCTGTCTAAGATGACTTTAAGGCAGGAGTTCGTATAGCTCACCAGAGAGCTGCCTCTCATAGATCCTTTGCGGAATAGGTACGTACCTGGCCTACCCTCACCAGACCAGATTTGAGTTTGCTTCAGCAGTCCCTTCTTGGCAGCATTCTTTTTGCTGTCCAGAGTTTGAATTCTTTTGCAGTTTTTGTGCCTGCTGGCTGAATGACATAATTTCGACATCAGCTTTTGTGTGAATTGCTCAGGAGCTGTGTGTGGCTGAAGAGTGATTGATCACTCAATATATCCTAAAAAAGGGAGGCCTACACCATCTATAGGATGTGCCAAACCCGCTGCGAATCCCTCAGTCCTGGCAGAGGCAGGAGAATATACAACATCGAGAGCTTTTGGATGTGTTCTGCTGTTTGGAGGTCTCTGTTTTGAATGAGAATCTAATACAGCCAGCAAGATGCATCCTGTGTTGTGGTCTTTGATGAAGAACAAGAGAAAAATTGAGTAGCTGCAGAAGTCTTGTGCAGTGTTAATTTTGTATAATCCTAGGGGCTTGAAAATGCAAGCAAAAATACAAGAAACATTCAGGAAAAGGTTATTAATCAATATTGGTGAAACTACAAGCTGATAAATCAATCTGGAAATAAGATCAGACAGCTCTTGTGAAGCAGCATGCAAACATGACCCCTGAAAGTATTAAGGAGGAAAAAAGTCCCGTTTATACTGGAGTTCACCTTGCACTGACCTTTTTTCCTTCCCAGAAAAGTTACTTTCCATTTCTGGTCAAATGTGGATTCTTGTAGTAGCTGGTTTTATACATATACCCATAAAAGAACACTAGAAACCTAAGCTTTGTGAACAGGGGAGCCTTCTTGCTTCCAAGGCTGTCCCTTGCACCACACTGCTTTCCAAGCAGCTTTTTCTATCCCCACCAATTTGGTGAGAACGGCGGGTGGACTCTTAAGAGTTCTTGTAACTGCCACTTGTTAAATGGCACCAGTTAGTTATCTGTGGAATGTCAAGAGCAATATCAAGCTTATTTCCAGAGTGGTTTGACTCGAGGTCTGACAAGTCTGTCAGTTTAACTTCCTTTCCTCCCACTCCTTGCAGCCCGCTCCTCTCGGGTGTAGAGGAATCTCCTGCTGGATATTTTAAGGGCTGTGTTTGCTTTGTATTCTTGAGAAGCATGTCTAAAACCACTTCATTTTGAAGCTATGAGAAAATGACAGCTACTTTCTTATGAAGACACTTAAAGCAGACTGCACTGTGGACCTTACAGCCAGGAGGCTGTCTTCTGCAGAAACTTTATCATGCCTGGGATCTGGAATGTCCTTGGCACACGTGTGTTCTCTAGCATACCTGGTTTGGGGGTGGGAGACTAGTTCCCTGATAATTGCCCAAAAGCTTTGGAGCAAGGGCATGTCTTCATGGACTGCAGCAAAATGTTGGTTTTGGACCTTATCACCATGTGTCTGATGTTGTTTGTGCTGTAAAGGATGAATGGAGTAATGGAAACTAAAAGTTCTCTAAGCTCTTTATCTCAGAAGTGCTTCTTGTCTGGTTACTTTTCTAAGATGGGCTAGAATAACAGTCCTTATTGAAGTGGGTCTTCTGTTGTAATTTTCAAATTAAATACATTACAATAGCACAAGATCTGTTTAAGTAATTGTACATGTGAAAGCAGTAATGGCTTGTTCTATTAAACCAACAATTGTATTGATGGGTTTGTTTTGTTTTTCTCCTATAGGCTTATACCCCAGATTGTATCCAGAACTTTCTCAGTATATGGGCCTGAGCCTAAATGATGAAGAGGTGCAGAGAAACTTACCAGTGGCAGCAGCTGCTCAGCCACAGGGTGTAGGTACCAGTCAAGCATGTTTTAGAAAGAAAAGTGTAAAGACTAAATAAATGTATATCTGGCATTCTAGAAAGTAGACTACTATTTGTCTAAGTACCATCCCTGACTGATAAATGAATTGTTTTAAGTAACAGTGCCTATTTTAATCTGGTCTTAAACTGAGCAGTGTATTTCCAGTGTTGGGGGTGGGGCGGGGAAGAGCTGGTGTTGTAACTTAATTTGTATGTTGTTTTTTTTTAAAATATCACTTCATATAAATTGACATATATCTATTTTAAAAAGTTGAAACTAAGTTGTCTGGCTATTTTGTTTTAATCAGCAACTGGTCACACGACCGTCTGGTAATTACATGGTAGCTCCAGTGACTGGAAATGATATTGGAATTCGCAGAGCAGAAATTAAGCAAGGCATCCGCGAAGCAATTTTATGTAAAGATCAAGATGGCAAAATTGGACTTCGCCTTAAGTCTGTTGACAATGTAAGTAGAGAAGCTTGCTTTTGCCTATAGAGATATTAACTGACGGATTAAATTAGTAATGAAGTTAGTGTATGGTCACAAAATTGTCTTCTGTATAATGCTTGCTTATCCATTATCAGAATTTTAAAATCCTTCATTAGATCAGTAAGTAGATTTCCAGCTGTCTGGACTAGGATCTAAATTTACAGCAGCAATTTACTTCCATGTGTTTTATAACACCTGAAAAATACTTGTAATTTTTTTATTTTATTTTTTTTCACTTGAGAGCATGAATTGTCCTTGCAGAGCTGCTGTGATACTTGTTAGCAGTTCAAGACTTCTTGCCTCTATCTTTGTGGACACACTGGGCAGTACTTAAGTTCAGCAGTATGCAGAGAACTGCCCATGGCTTAGAAGTAGCTCCTCTTTTACAGATTCTTGCAGGGTGTTGCCAGTGAGAAAAGTAAGGATAGTGTCATCTTACCGATATGTAAAGAGTAATTTTGGAATGGGCTTTTTCGAGTTTCCCTTAACATGAACATAGCTGCAAGAAGATCCTTAAACCTGCTCTGGAGCTTCTCTGTTTCAGTATCTTTTCATTCTCAGTATGGAAAACACTTCTTTGCCCCCCCCCCCTTCTTTGCCCCCCCCCCCTTCTTTGCCCCCCCCCCTTCTTTGCCCCCCCCCCCTTCTTTGCCCCCCCCCCTTCTTTGCCCCCCCCTTCTTTGCCCCCCCCCCTTCTTTGCCCCCCCCCCTTCTTTGCCCCCCCCCCTTCTTTGCCCCCCCCCTTCTTTGCCCCCCCCTTCTTTGCCCCCCCCTTCTTTGCCCCCCCCCTTCTTTGCCCCCCCCTTCTTTGCCCCCCCTTCTTTGCCCCCCCCTTCTTTGCCCCCCCCTTCTTTGCCCCCCCCTTCTTTGCCCCCCCCTTCTTTGCCCCCCCTTCTTTGCCCCCCCTTCTTTGCCCCCCCTTCTTTGCCCCCCCTTCTTTGCCCCCCCCTTCTTTGCCCCCCCCTTCTTTGCCCCCCCCTTCTTTGCCCCCCCTTCTTTGCCCCCCCTTCTTTGCCCCCCCTTCTTTGCCCCCCCCTTCTTTGCCCCCCCCTTCTTTGCCCCCCCCTTCTTTGCCCCCCCTTCTTTGCCCCCCCCCTTCTTTGCCCCCCCCCCTTCTTTGCCCCCCCCCCTTCTTTGCCCCCCCCCCTTCTTTGCCCCCCCCCCCTTCTTTGCCCCCCCCCCTTCTTTGCCCCCCCCCCCTTCTTTGCCCCCCCCCCCTTCTTTGCCCCCCCCCCCCTTCTTTGCCCCCCCCCCCCCTTCTTGGCCCCCCCCCCCCTTCTTGGCCCCCCCCCCCCCTTCTTGGCCCCCCCCCCCTTCTTGGCCCCCCCCCCCTCTTCTTGGCCCCCCCCCCTCTTCTTGGCCCCCCCCCCCTTCTTGGCCCCCCCCCCCTTCTTGGCCCCCCCCCTCTTCTTGGCCCCCCCCCCTCTTCTTGGCCCCCCCCCCTCTTCTTGGCCCCCCCCCCCTTTCTTTGGCCCCCCCCCCCTTCTTTGGCCCCCCCCCCCTTCTTTGGCCCCCCCCCCTTTCTTTGGCCCCCCCCCCTTTCTTTGGCCCCCCCCCCCCTTTCTTTGGCCCCCCCCCCCTTTCTTTGGCCCCCCCCCCCTTTCTTTGGCCCCCCCCCCTTCTTTGCCCCCCCCCCTTCTTTGCCCCCCCCCCCTTCTTTGGCCCCCCCCCCTTCTTTGGCCCCCCCCCCTTTCTTTGGCCCCCCCCCCTTTCTTTGGCCCCCCCCCCTTCTTTGGCCCCCCCCCCTTCTTTGGCCCCCCCCCTTTCTTTGGCCCCCCCCCCCTTTCTTTGGCCCCCCCCCCCTTTCTTTGGCCCCCCCCCCCTTTCTTTGGCCCCCCCCCCCTTTCTTTGGCCCCCCCCCCCTTTCTTTGGCCCCCCCCCCTTTCTTTGGCCCCCCCCCTTTCTTTGGCCCCCCCCCTTTCTTTGGCCCCCCCCCCCTTTCTTTGGCCCCCCCCCCTTTCTTTGGCCCCCCCCCCTTTCTTTGGCCCCCCCCCCCTTTCTTTGGCCCCCCCCCCTTTCTTTGGCCCCCCCCCCTTTCTTTGGCCCCCCCCCCTTTCTTTGGCCCCCCCCCCTTTCTTTGGCTCCCCCCCCTTTCTTTGGCCCCCCCCCCTTTCTTTGGCCCCCCCCCTTTCTTTGGCCCCCCCCCCCCTTTCTTTGGCCCCCCCCCCCCTTTCTTTGGCCCCCCCCCCCCTTTCTTTGGCCCCCCCCCCTTTCTTTGGCCCCCCCCCCCTTCTTTGGCCCCCCCCCCTTTCTTTGGCCCCCCCCCCCTTTCTTTGCCCCCCCCCCCTTTCTTTGGCCCCCCCCCCCTTTCTTTGGCCCCCCCCCCCCTTTCTTTGGCCCCCCCCCCCTTTCTTTGGCCCCCCCCCCCCTTTCTTTGGCCCCCCCCCCCTTTCTTTGGCCCCCCCCCCCTTTCTTTGGCCCCCCCCCCTTTCTTTGGCCCCCCCCCCTTTCTTTGGCCCCCCCCCCCTTTCTTTGGCCCCCCCCCCCTTTCTTTGGCCCCCCCCCCTTTCTTTGGCCCCCCCCCCCTTTCTTTGGCCCCCCCCCCCTTTCTTTGGCCCCCCCCCCCTTTCTTTGGCCCCCCCCCCCTTTCTTTGGCCCCCCCCCCCTTTCTTTGGCCCCCCCCCCCTTTCTTTGGCCCCCCCCCCCTTTCTTTGGCCCCCCCCCCCTTTCTTTGGCCCCCCCCCCCTTTCTTTGGCCCCCCCCCCCTTTCTTTGGCCCCCCCCCCCTTTCTTTGGCCCCCCCCCCCTTTCTTTGGCCCCCCCCCCCTTTCTTTGGCCCCCCCCCCCTTTCTTTGGCCCCCCCCCCCTTTCTTTGGCCCCCCCCCCCCTTCTTTGGCCCCCCCCCCCCTTCTTTGGCCCCCCCCCCTCTTCTTTGGCCCCCCCCCCCCCTTCTTTGGCCCCCCCCCCCCTTCTTTGGCCCCCCCCCCCTTCTTTGGCCCCCCCCCCCCTTCTTTGGCCCCCCCCCCCTTCTTTGGCCCCCCCCCCCCTTCTTTGGCCCCCCCCCCCCTTCTTTGGCCCCCCCCCCCCTTCTTTGGCCCCCCCCCCCCTTCTTTGGCCCCCCCCCCCTTTCTTTGGCCCCCCCCCCCTTTCTTTGGCCCCCCCCCCTTTCTTTGGCCCCCCCCCCTTTCTTTGGCCCCCCCCCCCTTTCTTTGGCCCCCCCCCCCTTTCTTTGGCCCCCCCCCCCTTTCTTTGGCCCCCCCCCCCTTTCTTTGGCCCCCCCCCCCTTTCTTTGGCCCCCCCCCCCTTTCTTTGGCCCCCCCCCCCTTTCTTTGGCCCCCCCCCCCTTTCTTTGGCCCCCCCCCCCTTTCTTTGGCCCCCCCCCCCTTTCTTTGGCCCCCCCCCCTTTCTTTGCCCCTCCCCCCCAGGGCCATTTAATCTGAATGTTTAAAAAAAATTTGTACTCAAGGTTTTATATAGGGTTAAAGTGCTTTTTGAAGTTCTCCTAACCCAGGAAATGCTGGGGTTTTCCTAGAGTAGCATGTTTTTTTTGTTTTGGTGGTTTGTTTTGTTGGTTTTTTGGGGGGTTTTTTTGGTTATTTTTGGTTTTTTTTTGTTGTTTTTTTTTTTTCTTTTGTTTACCACCACCACCCCCCCCACCCCCCCCCCAAGGTATTATCTACAGTTTACCTTGATATGCTTTACTTGGTTTTTGGAGGTACTTTGACTAGAAATAGTTTTTTAACACCTTGGTTTTTTACCTGAGGTGCTAGCAAGTCATAATTAATAGAAAGTTGGACACTAATGGGGTTGTGAAAGAAGGAAAAATCTGCCATAGAGTTCCTAGCATTGCTGATCTATTTCTCCAGCTATATATAGACTCTGATGTCAGGCAATGGAATTATTAGTTAAATGCACAAGGAGATATGCAAATTTACCATTAGTCTGTCCTGATCCAGTTGTTCATATTCCTTGTTAAAACAGAATAGTATTTACCCCTTTGAGTAAGGCTTTAATGTTATGCTCATGTCGGTTTTTTTAATGTCTAAAGATGTAGACAAAACAGATTTGCCCATTTCCTAACTTTATTCTAGCATTAATTATCTGTCAGTCTGGTAAAGACATCTAGAAACAGACTGAAATTTCAAAAATGCCTCTTAAGGAGAGATAATTAGCAAGTCCTGGCCGTGTGGTTGGTGTTACATAGAGAGTGGGAAACTTCAAAGGGTTATGTGTTCTGTCACTGGTCTTCATCTTTAAGGAAGAGTTTTATCTTTTTTTTTTCTCTTTTTTTTTTTTCTTTCCCCTATTTTCTCTTTTGTAGGGTATATTTGTCCAGTTAGTTCAGGCAAACTCTCCAGCATCCCTTGCTGGTCTGCGGTTTGGGGACCAAGTTCTGCAGATCAATGGTGAAAACTGTGCAGGATGGAGCTCTGATAAAGCACATAAAGTTCTGAAACAGGCTTCTGGAGAAAGGATTTCAATGATCATTCGGGACAGGTAAAGCCAACTGCAGATACAGATTGTCATTATCCATCTTGGGTTAATTCTGTGGGGTTGGGTCTCCCCTTGCTTGAACAGGACTGCAGGCACAACAAAATCTGTCTGTGTATGTGTACTTCAATAGTAAAGATCCTCAGAAATGTTCCTTTTTGTGGGGAACAGTCAACACAGTTGTTGACTTGTGAACTTCCAGTGCACACTTGCCTGGGCATGATAAGCCATAACATTTTTCAAGGTAAACTAGTGAGTGATAGCACAAGTCAAATTTAAACTCTGAATTCAAGAGTTCTGTGCTTTTTTTTGGACATAACTTTTGCTTGTACTGCTTGAAAAAGCAATAAAAGATGGTACCAAAATATTTGCTGTATTAATGAATACATTTGCATTTTTATTGAGCATGGTAAGTTTTCTTGTGAACTCTGTTGCTTACATACGAATTAATGCCAGTTTCGCTAAAAATATTCTTCATGAACCAATACAGATTTTTAATTGTATTAAATAATGAGCTTGTAGGTAGTTGAATGGAGTAATAATAGCTCAGGTTCAACATAAGGTCTGTAGGCTACAAGGAGATGGATGATACATGATATGACTAGGTACATGTCTCAAAGCTTTTTTCAATGTTCATTCTTGTTTAAGAACCAAGTTTGACCCAGTGGAGGACATGCTACTTCTATCATGGGGTAGTAGATTCCCAGCTCTGTCTACTACTTCAGTGCCCAACTCCCCACCCCGTTCCTGGATTTACTAGCTTTTTAAGACACAATTGAAGGTTTATTTTCTGTAAAGCAGTAGAAATGTTGGGGAAGCCTTGTACTCCAGAGTCCTGTGGTCTACCTACAGTTGTTAAAACTGCCTGTGCTATTTTATCTATCTTGTAACGTTTGTAGAGAAAAAATAATTTTTAATGGATATTTGTGTTTTGTTGGTGGTTGGGGTGGGTGGGTGGATGTTGTATGGGATTTTTGTATTATTATTAATCCAGATGGTGAAATGTCTGTAGAACAGGGAAAATGTGTAAGGTTTATAAACAATTATATATTATTATAAAAATATTAACAAAATGAAGTTAAACCCAACTACTTTTCATTGTAGTTGATGTATGAGTCTTTTAGAGTAGAACTACTTTTTGTAAGTCAAAGATGCTGAAATAGTGTGTGGCTCTTTCTGTGGTTTAGTAGCCTGAAAACACGGTTTTGCATTTTAAATATCTTATAGGCCTTTTGAACGAATTATTACTATGCACAAGGACAGCACAGGGCATGTTGGTTTCATATTCAAGAATGGAAAAATAACCTCAATAGTGAAAGACAGTTCTGCTGCGAGAAATGGACTTCTTACAGAGCACAACATCTGTGAAATTAATGGCCAGAATGTAATTGGATTGAAGGTAAAATAAGTAGTATGGGGTGGGTGTGGATAGCTATGAGCTTTTTGTGTGTGTATAGTGTTTTGGAGAGGGAAAAGGATTTTAATATATTGTTTAATGTTCATAAAATAAGAAAGTAAGTCATGAGAGGTAACTTAACTTGACTGGAGAGACATGAATGTTTTAAGGCTTCTTGGCAGTTTTGTATCTATAGGTAAGGCAACTCATTCTCTTCCTCTCTGCCTCTACCTGGCTAGGCTGACCCTCAGTTTTTAATCTGGAGTTTAACTTTGCTGGCAAAACAAAGAATAAGCTTCCTCCTGCCAGCTTGTGTCAAATTCTAGCAGGAATTCTGTATATAATGTCTGTATCCCTTCTCTAGTCAGTTCGTGCAAGATACTGATAACCAAACATCTATGAAGTGGTATTGCAGGTTCAGTGATTTGCCCTGAAGATAAAATGCTCCAAGCAAGGAGTTGTGGGTCTCTTAAGCTGCATGAAATGTGTCTAGAAAAAACTCTTGAACTGCTGCTTTATTAGTCAGCTTGAGTAATGTTGCTTGTGTAACTTCTTGTTTAATAACAGGACCCCCAGATTGCAGACATCTTGGCAACAGCTGGAAATGTAGTGACCATTACCGTCATGCCTTCCAGTATTTATGAGTATATAATAAAGAGGTAGGTAATAAGCAAAGCAGCCATGGTGTTAATTATAATCAAGTTGACAGTGACTGTTTTTAATAGGTTAAATAAAATGTACTCAATGATAAGACCTAATTACAATCTTAACGTGAAGGCTGGAAAGGGTGTGTGGGGAGTCTGAAAATTTGTTTAATCTGATGTTTTAGTCAAACCGGTGTGTTTTGGTTCTGTTTTTAAACTATTCATATGTTAGTGATGTTCCTTTGCCTTTCCTTCTCTTGAAAAACCCTTTTCTAAATGCGAATTGTCTAAACTTGATTTTCCAAGAACTTTCGAGTAGGTGGATAACACAAGTATTTGTTACCTTGTAACTAAAATGTTGTTTCTAGTGCAACTAATTCTGGTGATGTAAATATGATTTTTGGCAGGATACAGTTGTTTTTTGCTAATCCTTTGGCAGCAGTGGCTTTCTACAGCTAAATCTCTCCTGCAAAAATATGTTTTTGAAGTTGCTAGAAATTAATCATGTTTCAGGTATAACTGAGTGGTTTTTTTCTCCACGTGGTATGCTCTTTCTACAAAACAGGTGTTTGGTTAACAGCCACCTTTCCCCCTGCCCTCCTTCCCTCACACTTGTGATAATACTTGGCTTGCACTCATGCCTGCAGCCTGAAAGATGTTGATAACACAGCTCAGTTACTAATAAAACCATTGAGTATCATGGGCTTCTCTTCTGTGTGTGCAGTTTGATGCAGCTTTCTGTGGCGACATAGTTGTCAAAAATAGTGAAGTAAAAGGCCAACTTTTAAATTGTATTAAAAGACTAGCAATGACAAAGATACAGTGGTCAGAAGCTTTAGTGGTCTTCCACAATTACTTTACAAAACTGAATGCCTTTTCCTTTCCTTTAGGATGGCAACCAGCATTATGAAAAGCCTGATGGATCACTCTGTTCCTGAAGTCTAAACTTGCATCATGTATGTGTGTGTACATAATGATGATTCCACTAAACTTGGGCTATTATACTCAGTGATTTCTTTCTTCTGCACATGAGCCTTTCTGGAGGCTAAGAGAAGATATGCTGCATCAAGCACTTGCATCTATAATGGCTGGGAATGTTACAGTTCAACATATCTCGTTAATTCACAAACTGTAAAACTTGTAGCCTTATATGCTTGAAAAATGTGAAATTCCAATTGTGTTATGACTTCTTTTCGTAGGTCTTTTATTTAGTTTACTACTACTATAAGCCATTGCAACTAAAGGAACCAGATATCACTTGCAAAGTTACGTGTTGTTACCTAGGACAATGCTGTGCTTTGTATGTCTAACACAAATGAGTATTTTTACTGCTTTCTGTTTGCAAGAGTAGATTTGAAGTAGCATATTAAAAGTATGGCTAGTACTAGTTAAGTTTTTGTTCTAGTAAATACTGTTTACACAAAAACGCCAGCTAAGCTGAATATAGCTAAAGGCATCATTCAGTAAGTAAGCGTATTAAATAAAAGTAGTGTACAGATACTCAAATCTTTTTATTACTTGTTATACAAATTGTAACTAATATGCTTATCTCTCGCCTTAACCATGTTCTTAAGGATTCAGAAATAACCAAATAAATGACTGAAACTTTAGATACTGTGTGCATGCATACTTATAAGTTAAGACACTCTTGTGTTGTTGAGGTTGGTTTCAAGCGAAAACAAAGACAAGATAGGAAATACAGTTTAAAATAGCTTTCTAAATAAGTTCACTGCCTACAATGTTGAAATGTTTTAAAAGGGTAGATCTGGGATACTTCAGACAAGATATATTTGACTCTTTTCATACCTTCAGCTTAACATGTGGAATAGCAGCCTAGCTGTTCAGTAAGACATATTAATTGTATAGCTGCAATTTCATTTTAAAACTGTTTGCAATATGCAGGGTGCACTGGGTCTGGCTGGCTGGAGTTAACTTTCTTTACAGCAGCTGGTATGGTGCTGTGTTTGAGACTTGTGACTAAACAGTGTTGATAACACACCAACATTTTTGCTATTGCTGAGTGGTGCTTGCCCAGTGTCAAGGCCTTTTCTGCTTCTCACTCTGTCCCCTGTCCCCAGTGAGTAGGCTGGGGGTGGCCAAGAGGGAACACAACTGGGTCTGCTGACCCAACTTGACCAAAGAAAAAATCCACGTCGTTTGACATCATGCTCAGCAATAATTTGGGGGGTGTCTTTCCAAAGTAGTTGTTGCTTGGAGACTGGCTGGGCATCAGTGTGCTGATGGGATGTGGTGAGTGATTGCCTTTGCATCACAGGGGTTTTTTGGTTTTTTTTTTTTTTTTCTTCCTCTCTCCTTCCTTTCACTTAGTAAACTACCTTTATTGCAACCGACAAATTTTTCTAGCTTTTGTCCTTCTGTTTCTTGTACCTATCCTGCTGTGGGGTAGGTAACTAAGAAACTCAGTGGGGGCTCAGCTGATGGTTGGGATTAACCCACCGCGGTAGGTCATGGGCATGTTCAGCTGAGACTTCGTAAGTAAAGTAAAGTAACCTGAAGTTAAATACTGGTTTTGGTGAGTGATTTTTTTTTTTTTTTTTTTAAAGCTCTGTTCCAGATTTCTGCTGTGAAATCTAGGATTACTAAACTTCAGTTGTCATCATACTGGGTGGTAGGCCAAAGTCAAAGCAAGTTAACTTAAGTTTAGTATAGGTATTATTTGTTCTAAGATGGCTGTGGAGAATCAGTTCAGCTATTCTTTCAGAACTAACTTGGATCTAGAATTGGTCTGGGGATGGTGGTATCTTAATTTTGTTGTTTGTCCGTTTAAGTAAATAATACTTCAAAAGATGATTATAAGAGCTCACAGAAAAAAGAAAAGCAAACACAGTTCTTAGCTTAGCACTCTGCAATAGTCTCACATGCCAGTCCCTTATTGGCATGTGTAGCTAGTTGCAGCTTTTCCAAGTTGTAGGAAAAGTAGCAATGGGGGTAGGGTTGGGAACTTTAGTTGTGGATCTGAGCTGCAGCCCTGCTTTTCTTCCTGGGAGTACTCTTAAGTTTAGCAGCATAAGCTCAGCTGTGCCTGTCCAGAAGAGTCTGTCTTGTAGCTTCTTGTTTCTCAAATACAGTAACCAAGAAAAAACCATTACACTACTTCAGGCTGTAGTGGTGATCAAATTCATCCTGAGCCATTTTAATTGGATTATTTGGTTACTAAATGATATGTCCCTGAAACCACTGTGGCAAGCGCTTACTGGCAGTAATTGGTGACTTCATGTAGAGTTGGTATGATTTAGAGTCTTATGGGCACAGGACCTGTGGCCTGGAGCAGTCATCTCTTGAGTTCCTTGGCAAGCTAGTCTGCTTAGCTATGAAATTCCTGGAGCCCAAAACAAAGTGTTATTGAAATGCTGATCTCTGCATCTAACTGGTTGTTACTTAGCAGCAGATGATTCAGCAGGGACCAGTTCTATACCTATTCAAGCTTTAAAACTCCTATTTAAGTAAATCTATTACCATATTACAGCTTGACCAATGGGTTTTGGCCACCTAAACCATCTGGCTAAAACTTTAAAAAAAGTAAACTGACAAAAACAGGTTGGAGGAATATACCCACAGAGGAAGAATACACTTTTTTTTATATTAAACAGCTGTAACTACAGGGGAGATCTATTAGAAATAATAGAGATGTAGAACTTCAGTACAAGTACTTAGTGTTTTCCTTCCAGCTGTAGCAACCAGAAGTGAAAGAACTAATCAAAAAACCTCTTCTTTTCATGCAGAAACTAGCTTGCATTGAAGAGTAGGCTATGGTTAAATGTATGTACGCAGATAAACTTTGAGTGAAGCTGCAAAAAAAATTGGCCTATATGTAGTTCCTTGCACACATCTGATTTAAAACAAAAAAAACATACTGATGATATAACTTAGTAACAGGATTAACTTGATTTCCCACCCCCCTTAAAAAGCTAAGGCTGCTTTAGGTACTGAACCAGCTGGCTCGGGGCTCTGTTTTATGAGCATGCTTTATAGCAGAAAGCAAACCTCAGATGCACTTAAGAGCTATGCATTGTATGCATCCATATTTAACCAAAAGAAAGTTAAGGGTATTTTCTCTCTGAGGTAGTTCAAGTCAAAATTCAGGGGGTCACAGACTTCAGGGTCCTTGTCCTCTGGTTTACATCAGCAGGAGGCTGCCTAGTGACAAAGGAACACAGCTGTGCCCAAAATTTGGCTAAGACGGCATCAAGAAAACAGGTGTGAAGGTGTGTAGTTTACTATTGCTCATGTAGTTCCTTTGTGATTTTCAAGCACATTAGAGTATAACTTGAGTTGCAGAATTGCACATTAGCAGGAACAGAATACAAAAATAGTATGTGCTAAGAGGTAAAACAAGTTACAGTGCAACTTTTAAACTCAGGCTGGTACTGTAATACAGAAAACCTAAGCTTTGTGGGCCAGGGACAAAATATCACACAGTGAAGGTAAACAAGCAGTGATAGGCATACTTGAACAACACAGAAAAAGTTTTTAACACAATCCAGAAATCACCTAAGACATTTCTAGGCAAGTGTAGAATGTGATTTTCTATATTTGGGAAATAAATATAATGAAAGATGAAGAAACAGGGCAGACACCAAACATTGTGCTGCAAGATTAAGACTAGTAACAGCAGGCATGCATGATATGGCTTAATCTCTTGCCACATGCGCCTTTACTACACACACTCATTGATTACATAAAAATTCAGTTATTTGCTAAGCCAAATGAGTAATGCAGCTGAAATACCAGTTTGCTTTAACATCATGCCATACCTTATTGAAAAATAAGTTCAAACTCCAGCATAATAAAAAAACTGGGGCAATGAAAAAAACCAGCCCCTAACCATAAACCAATTGTTTTACAATGCTAAAGAAACAGCTGTGCTGTGAAATAGGTGTTAAGTGTCAAACCCAAGGCACAGTATCTATGGACAAGGGACTGACTGAACATAACTTAAAAGAAAGCTTGTCGTGGACACATTGACAGGGCAATCTTAATACCAGCAGTAGAGAACACCATCAGAGAAATAAATACTGATCTTGGGTCACACTGTGGCAACATCACAGCTACAGCTGGTTGTTGCTGTAACAAGCCATTTAAAGACTATTTCAAGTCTTTAACTTCAGAACACCTCCTTGCAGGAAATCATATCCTTAAGTCCTACAAAGAAAGTAAGCCTAGTGCAACACTGCTTTGTCACTGGGTTAAGACAACAAGGGATTGGATTAACCCAGGAGCTGTAGCTCTGATTAAATGCTGTATTTAAATTCTATCTCAAAGATGATTTGAATTGAAAGAGGTTGAGAACACCAAAGAAAACATGAAGATGCTGAAGATTAAGAGAAGGATAGTAACAGAAGTGATGAAAGGCAGTAGTAGTAGAGCGTAAGACTAACTTCAGGCGCAATATTAGAAGATTTACATCCACGCATTACACATGTGTAACTGTTCTCTGTTGGGGGATCAATTTTATGCTTGGCTTCCTTTCAGGCTAATACATTAGTGCTGTTTTTCAATAGGAAAAAGCAATATAGAGTATGTTCTTATTCTTCTCTATGCCTTTGCAAATAGTCATATTTGGAGACTAGATAGTAGACCAAACTGCCTACTGCTTAGAACAATAGCTGCCTTACTACTTTGAACACTATTTATCATTGTATGTGTCTTCACTAGGAAGAAAAGTTGACTACACAGGAGGTACATACATACATTGTCATGAGACACAGCAAGCTGCAAGCATCCTTGAAGACTTCTTAAGTTAAGAAAGCAAATGCTTCTTTAAAACCAAACAGCAAGCTGTGATGCATTCTATGTAAATCAAACAATGACTGCAAGTTAAGAGCTCTTTAATTACAGAAAAATAGGTCTTTAATTTCATCTTGGATATCATTTTAGACAAGCATTTTCAGTATGATAGTCCATGAAAAACAAATGCATACACTATGGAGGATAAGAGCTCTCAGTGAAGTCACCATAACATAGAAAGTTGCAGTTGAACAAAGCTTCCTATCTGGTTGAACTTCAGCAGCCATCATTGCACACAGTTAAGTTCCTTTAAAAGGTTTGGTTTAAAATAAGAGTTCATTTAAATGTCTGGAGGGAAAGGCACTCAGTATTGTAGTTTCCAGAACATGATTTGTTTGTCTTCCCCTCCTGTAATAACACTGTTGCACTGTTCATTGATCCACATGGACATTACAGCACCTGGGGAAAAAACGCAAACAAGTAAATCCGAATGCAAATAAAAGTGGTACTCAAGATGATGGAATGGATCTTTTTAAGATATTTCAGGATCATCTGATCATTAGTTTGGATTACATTGATACAACATATGCTAAGAAGAATTTTAGTAGGCTTCTAGGTGGCTCCTCTTATTCACAGTAATGATCTCATGCTACATTTTCCCAGCTGACTTTGGGTACTAGGGGGACAATGTCAGTTGCAGTGTAGGATGCAGATGGCACACTGGCAAAAGGATTCATGGGAATAAAGGGAGGAATTTTCTCTAGAAAGTGAGATTTTTGCACTCTGCCATTTGGACTTCTCATATTAAAATTGTATTTGCATCTAGCATATGCCTAGAAGCCCACTTCTAAAGATTCCCCCAGCTACAGAATGATCTCTATACAGGTCAAGTTCCAGAGTACAAGCTTATAATAGGGAAGTTTAAAGTAACTGTTCATGAAGGCAGCCTTAAAAACGAAACTGAATAAAACTGAGACAGTTTTTCTCCTTCACGCATCCTAACTTGCTAATGTACTGAAGACTATACAAAAACACTGAAGAAGCCTAAAGCCCCCATCCAAAACAATTTCTCTAGTGAACTTTACTTAATTTGTTAAATTCGCAGTCTGAATGGACTTTGACAAAATATACAGTGCAGTCTATACTACACTTTATTAGGGCTATGAGATAGAAAAATGTTGACTTTGGGGATTTTTCTAATTCACACAACATCACAAGTAATTTGGGCAGTCTTGTAGACAACAATATTCCTCCATTCTTACTAAATTGCCTAGGAGGCTCATGTGGACCTACTTTTGGTTCTGGTGTTCCAGATAACACTAACATCATGAACAGCCCACTGACTGAGCAGATGACTCTCAAACTTTTCAATACTAGCAGAGCTGGAAAATAGGAATCTTCCATTCAATTTGAGAATAGGAATAGTTCAGGCATACCTGTATGTCCTTTGATTCTTTCAATAATTTTTCCTCCAAGAAGGTCCCAAATCAGTAATTCACCAGATTGACTTCCTGATAAGATGGTATTTCCATCCCATTTGAAGCACCTGCAAGTCAGTCTGAAATCAGTTCACTTCAAGGTTTTTATAATGAAAGCCGAACATTTCCGAACTAAGGCAAAAAGAATTGAAAACGGAGGTACAAAACTGAAGGAAACTGCCCTTTAACAGTCTTTCTGGAAAGGTTATTCCCAAATTATTTTAAAGGGTCATGACCCAAACTTGCTTCTTTGACTGCCCTAGACGTAGCCAGATCTTCCCCTGGCAGAAGGATGAAATGTGTTCCCACAACAGAAAAGTACCCAGTCAGCTGTACATGTGTACGGTACCCAAGTGCTCTCATGAACCACCACTTCGTGTTCCTGAAACAATCACTTGAAGTGCAAAGAAGACTTTCAGGGAAATAACTGAAGAAAAATATATATATATGTACGCATTACATATACATATATATTTATGTGTACACACACAAAAGAAACCAACAAGTGTACTCCATGTATGGCTGCTATATTTTTACTTAAGTAACTGAGTAAGCATTCCATCTGTTTACCTGATAAACTATAAAGAACTGTGTGCATTTTGGCTTATGAAAAAAAATGATCACTCTTGAATTGTAACAGCCAATCTTTTCTTAGATTATTGAAACAAAAAGGAAGCATTGCAAACACCTCCCCCCTCAAACCAAACCAAAACCCAAAACAACAACCAAGATTATTGACAGAGATGATTCAAGTAAGAGAACTATCTCCTTGTTAGAAATTTCAATAGCTCAGCTGGTCGAAGAGCTGGTTAGCTACAGCTCCCATCATCTTTTATGGATGTTAAAGTTGTTGTTGAAAAAAACCATGAGTTATTTACTTAGATACTTGTTTGGTTTTGTCCCAGTTTGGAAAGCTTGATCATAATGTACACAACATGCTAGAATGTCAGCCTTTGCACTTCAAAACGTAATTCAGTAAAACAAAGTTGCCAGTGTTACTGCCTTTTCCGTTGTGCTATCACCAGCCATCAAACACCTCCATAGTAACTAAGCTGGCCATGCAGCTTCATAATCTATATGTTCTCAGAATTACCTTTGTGGCTCATCAGTGGTTACAGAAGATATAAGCATTCCAGTTTGTACATCTATTACTTTAAAACAACAGTCCTCTCCTGCACTGAGTAGATGTCTGCTGTCTGTACAAAAGAAAAAATCAAACGCAAGAAAAAACAACAAAAAAGCATGTTTAGACATTCCATTCTAGTTACCAGAGCAGTCTGCAATACAGCATGTTGGATGTGACATTGCCTGACCTACTTATTTATAGATAATTTACAGTAAATTAAGTCTCTAAGCAAGCAATGATAATCAAAATTGGTTTAGAGTCTAGACCACTGGTCTATAGTCTAGTATGGCCTCGTGTACAATTAATGAATTCTTTATAATGGAGATGCGTGTCAATCCAAAACATCTCACCATCCCCCTTAAAGTAGCAATTCCAATCACAAGGGTATGTTACATGATATCAGGAATAAGATTCCCTTTGAAACTCCTAATGGTTCATATTAAAAACTGAAATCCAACGTACCAGGACTAAAAGCAGCATCAAACACAGTCCCAGAATGACATGGCAACTGGTGCAACACTGTTGCTGTAGTAACATCCCAAAGACTAATGGTGCCCTCTTTGGTTCCAGATGCTAGTATAGTATTTGCAGCATTAAGGTCGATTGTATTTACCTAGGAAGATAAACATGCCATGATTTTCCTATTCTTTCATGTGAGCCATCTTGAGACAGGTTATAAACATACACAAAGCAAGCCCATTATCCATAAGATGGTATTTTATTTACAAAAAGTTTTTACATTTAATTCTGCAACATCCTTAATTAAGTACCATTATTAAAATTCCTGCCTATAAAAAGTAAAAGATAGGTCCCTTTGAGGATATTTTAAAATGCTTCTTCTTTGCAGAATCAGAAATGCAAACTGACACTTCAGACTACTTTTAGTACCCATACTCTCCATCTAAATGCAAGACTTTACCCTTAAGGGTAAAATTCTTCTTTATTTTTAAAAAACTTCCTAGCTATCAGTTGTTTCCAATTCTCTTGGGTACAGTTCTTAAATGTTATCAGAACTGTTTCAGTATTTGCCCATGTTGTGACCTGTTAAAAAACTATTAAGAAGGTTTAAAACACAGTAATTCTAAATATACTACTAGAATGACATTAGAGGCTATAAATAAAAGTGTGCAGTTACACATTTATGATTCACTGCACACAACATGTTTATATATTTACAGTGACATTCGCTAATATATTTTATAGCATGGTAAACAACTCTCATTTGCTCGCCTTTGGCAAAGATATATTAATAAGAAGCTGTACCAATGAAAATACTTGAAGAACATTAGTCTGTTTTCAAAAACAAAGAAGCAAACAAAAAAAACCCCCAGTGCTCCCTGTGCCCCCTGGCACTTTGTGCATACAAGCTGAGCAAGACAAATTAAGAAACCTCCATTTATACTGTTGTTTCATTCCCCAGGAGTGGACATTTCAGCCAGGAAAGCAGGGCACAGGACACATCAGACAAAAAAACCCAAAACGAAAGAAAAAACCCTACACGCACACTTCCCAAAACAACACACCCCCTCAGCCCTCTAACACAATCCCCGTGCTTTACCACTAAATCTTGCCTTTGATTTTAATGAGCAATTAATTTTCACGTTCCGAGATACTAGATCTCTGTCCACATACTTACACTAACATCGTGTTCTAACTCTGCAAGCAGTTCAAAGTGGTGTTTTTTATTGCTCAAGGTCTCTCCAGGAACACAGTGCCACACCTAAAACACAGATATTTAAGTTTGCGCAAGGAAGCACTAGTATGACCCTAGATGAGTTTCTTCAGTACTGAATTCTCACATTGCAAAGAGGGCTGCTCATGTTAACTGTGGGCCTTGCCTACGTGGCAGAACACAGCAACAACAAACGGCACCTGAACTCGTTTACCCTGAGCAGACCCACATATTAAACACGACTATGCTGATTCTAGATAGCTTACAGAAGCCTACCTAAGTACAGGTATATCACTGCACTGAACGTATACTTACAAAAAAGCCATATACAGAGGCTTTGGAAAACTCTTTCCTGTCTCTAAATTCCAAATTACCTTTCCACCTAACTGTAGGCATGCTCTTTAGATGAGCAAGTTCCTGGTCCATGTTGAAGAATGTAAGCTACAAAACTATTGAACATTTTCGAAGCCTGTTCCACTCAGCAAACACAATCACCAGTCAAGGTCACAAAACATTCCAGTTCCTCCAAGTACAGTCTGCCTCCAAAACCCCCATGTTTAGAGTAAGTTAGAATGAATGAAAACTCTTTAAAGTAACACCTTAGCTTTGAAACAGTTGAGATAAAGCTAAATGAAGAAGATATTCTAGAAATAAATTTACTGTGATACTAGCTAAGTTGTTATTCTAGTACAACACATCCAACTCCAAAGCATTTGGCTGGCTATAAATAGCACTACAAAGTGCTAGCTATAAATAGTTATTCAAGTATAACAAACCCATATACAAACCTTCACAGTAGAATCCCAAGATGCAGAATATAAACGCCCATCATGCCAACAGATCTTACTGACTGCATCGTCATGTCCCATTAAGATGTCTTGCTGTCTTCCAAATGCAACTGAATAAAAATATCTAACGGGAAAAGGTTATAAAACTATTACATCATCAGAAAACTTAAACATTTTTTTCAAATAGATGAAAGTAACTTTGCTTCTACAGTTTCTAACAGAAATCTACTAAAAAAAAAGTATCATGCTTTAACAATGGATTTCTGCATCATTATCTAAAACCAAGGCACTCGATGTAATTCAACAAAGTCAATAGGAAGTAAATACACACATATGATTGTCCCATGAAGAACTTATGACAGTGGTATCTCCTGGTAAGATTAGACAAGATGACAAAGCCTGTAAGAAAAAAAAAAAATAGTGTTCCATTTCTTACACCAAATCAAACAGAAGTACATTAACATTTTAAGCTTTTATACACACAACATACAGGTGTTACCTGAACACTAATCAAGAAAAATCTTATAGGTTGGACACTGAACAACAGCAATACTTAAGCCCTGGTAAATACAAAGGTAGCATTGAAGTTCAGAAAGATATGCAGAACTGATGGATCTCCTTTTTCAAAATGCTGGTACTTCAAGGACATGGTATGTGATTCCTCACTCAGGAGAAACTGGGTCAGCTCTTCATCTCATAAGCTACTGTCAATTCTAGATGCAAACAGCTAACAGAAACTAAAAATGCAGGGTTTCCTTTGATGTTTGTTCTCCATGACAGCTACTTATCAGCTTAACTCTTTCAAACAACAAATGTAACTATCTGATTTCTACTATTCTCATCAAGAAACATGCGTTACAGACAGCTGCTCAGTTACATTACCATCACTGGAAGCAGCAAGGAAAAAAAAAAAATCAGCCCAGTGCTTCTACTAGTGTCGTTACTGGTTATGTTTTAGATTTGTTCTAAAAAACCAGCTGCTTGACTGCGAAAAGACTACTGCTTCTAGCATTGCTGCAACAGATCAGGGCTAAAACTACAGAAAGGAAAAGAATTTTAAAAAGTATACAAGACCTCATGAAAAACTGATTTTTTGATCTAGGATTCAGCAGAGCTCCCTTTTTACAGTGCCAAGAAGCAACACTCCTAAGTTTGCTTTGGCTAAAGCATTAGGAACTGCTGTATCTAGATTCACCTGGTAGCGTGTGCCATAGCAGGCCATATGGTCTTGATCCTGCAACTTACTTGGGTACCTGTTAGAGAATGTGATGCCTTCTGTCTCGGCAACCTATTTGCCTTTTTTGTTCCCCCTAGAGATTAGGATGCAGAGAAGGCTGATATATCCTAGTGTCTTGCCTCAATAAAGGACTCTGAATATGACAGTTGGGAGTGTATCTCTATGACCCAGGTCTGGCCAGTGCTCAAGCACAGAAAATCAAATACAGAATCTCTTTCCAAGCTCTGTTTTAGAAGCAGGGGAAAAATGTTGTTCAGAGGTTGCCAAGATCACTGTTCATTGAGGAAGGATGGCTCAAATTCACCCAGCATAGATTCCACTCCCTGTGCTTGGTTTTCCTCTACTGGCTGACTCACAGACTTTCAAATACTTGGGAGCCATAAGGCAATGTTGGATGTGAGCACATGGGTGGAATTTAAGCTTTGTGATTCTGGTCCCAATGGCAATTCAAGGTTGTTCAGGAAGACTCCTCTGCTCATGCCAGACTATCTTTGTCTACTGCAAGCCCTTCCCTGGATAGCAGGGCAACTCAGAGCAAAGCTAACACAGAAGTAAAGTGCAACCATTTAATGCTCCCTTCCTATGTTCGTGGAATGTGCAATGTCTCCCTGGAGGCCTGACGGAGTTTCAATTCACTCCACTAAATTATTCACACACAATACAATTGAGTAAGCAGGGGAAGAAAAGAGGCATTAATGTATGCTAAGAGCCATTTCTGTGAGTAGCTTTCAGAAGGTTCCTGATGATCTTGTTTTTATTTTGACAGCAACTTACCATGTTTGAAAAGGACACGCTTCTCTGGATTGTTTTTGATTCTTTGGAAAACATCTTCAAAGTTGAATCTGGGGATAATGGACAAAATAGAAGATAAAAGGACTGTTTTCTATTATAGAAGCTAGTAATTTTGCTCCTGCTTGAATATTCAAATATCTTACTGTGAAAAGCAGGTATAGGTTTCTCATGGTCTTTGAGAAACTCTTTATAAAGCTTGTGACTTGAGCCTGGAACTAGCCTGCTTTGCACCAGTTACGGATGGACTCCCCCATGCCCATCAAACTCTAAAAGAATTCTGGTATCTAAAGGGAGAAATTACCACCTTCCCAAGCCTAGACATAGATGATATTGAAATCCTGAGTCAAAGTTATTTAAAATTTAACAAATTCAACTGCTTAAGCTATTTAATTACAGGAAATAGATATTTAACTTAATTTCTATAACAGGTGACTTGCAAAGGTGACAATCCAAAAGCCAAACAGAAGTAGCCTTCAAATATGAATACTGAAATTCCCTCAAACAGTAAGAAGGACTTGAGCATGAAGTGAAAACAAGAATCTTGCATTTGGCAGAAGATTAGGGCCACTCCTTTCATGACTGTAAAAAAACCAGAACTCAGTGATTCCAGAAATAGCCCATTTAATGTTGTCTTCATTTTGCTTTCTGTGAAGATATTCATGGGATTCAATCTTAACTATATTTCAGAGTTTCATACTATTTTGTTCACAAAGCATTATTTGGTCTTACAGCCTGCATTTACACTGCAGGTTCTAGTAAATACCTCTGCAATAATACTTACCCTGGGATGTAGTGAAAACAGAAGACCCATTGCAAGTGACTGCTATTCCAGTAATTGCCCTGTTTAATACAAGTAAGCTTATGGGTGATTTCATAGGCTTTGAAACTTAACCACCATACTGTAAATTGACTATAGTTGAAATTCGTTATTTGATCTCTCTAAGAGCTAATACATTCAAGGAGATTAAAAGCACTACAGTGGTGTGTTATATGCCTAGAAACAAAAAAATATACCTTGATATAATATGTGAAACACCAGTACAGGTTCCCCATATTGGTCTGCAAGAACTTCATCCTCGTCAGAAAGGACATGCGCATGTGAGAGGATAAATAGTTTCACGTTCAGTCTTTGGGATTAGCTACAAAGAGACTTGGGAACCTGCCTACAAGCAGATACTGAATACCTCAAGTGTCAGGAATCAGAATTTGCATGTCTTTTCTCCTCAAATTAGACACTGGCAAAGTCACTATAGTCTAGAAATTTAGACACATAGCTTATGTCAGGGAGTTAGTTGTTAGGAAGCACAGAGCATTCTGCACAGCCAAAATTCTGTTACACAGACCTGCTTCTATTTTTTTCTCAGCTGTCTTCAGAAAAAAAAAAAAAAAAAAAAAAAAAAAATCAGAAGCTGAAATTCAAGTCTGTTTTCAGGATCAGGATTTCCCTAACCCGAACCTGGTAATGGAGGCCCTTTCTCACTACAAATAATACCTTGTTTTCTGGACAAGAGAATGTTTCTTTTCTAGATTGGGCTACAGTCACAAAGAAAGTAGTTGCACTCCAGGTCATAAGAAATCCTCTTACTAGTCCAGCCACTAGGACAAGGGATGGGGCCAAAGGAAAATCTGTTCTTTAAAATATAGCTGCTGTTGTTCACTGTTAGGTATTTTCAAAGTTCACGTGAAGTCCCCCTACTGACTCATCACTTCCAAGGAATCCATCAGAACAGTAATTTGGTACCTGGATTAACTGAAAACCTATAGCTGGAAACTTGGTAAACTGGTCATACAGCAGCAGTTCAAGCTGTACAGTAGTTGAACTTAAGTGGTTTAACCTTTCAAATCAAACAGGATGAAGTTAGGTCCTCCTAACTATATTATTTATATTTATATAAATATTTATATATAAATAAACAAACAAATAAATTCAAGTCTTTATCTGGCTGCTGCTCTCACAGTTTTAGAGAAGGGTAATCAATATCTGCTTCAGGTACTAAAATGGTAATGAACTTAGCTCTACTTCTGTATAAGGAACAAAAGAAAACAAAAAAAATCAAGCTGACAAATACCTTTTCTGGATTGATAACCCATCATATTCTCGAACTCATCTCGTGTAATCAAATCAGTGAGCTGTCTCACAAAGAAAAGTATTTACCTTAAACCCTAACCCATCATTCAGATTGACACACAGATACCCCCCACCCCCCCCAATTAAATGGAATAATTTTGACTGTGAAAAGAAAAGAATAGTACCTACTCTTTGTGAATTTTATATTGCTCATCTAATTTTAGTTTGGCAATATTGTTCCAAGCAAGTGTTATACTTTCTTCTGTCAAATCTTCAAATGATTCTTCATTTGGAGAAACTGCAATAAAATACCACAATAAAGTTTCATCACAAATAGAAAATAAAAAGACAGATTTCAAATAACTAGGTAGCTGAAGTTTCAAACACAAATATGAAAGCACAGAAATCATGCAGAGCTCCAGGAATAAGAACTTTTGGCTAACAGAGAGTGACAAGATCACTGAATTTTTTCCAAATGTCTTCCTGAACGCATAGGCTTACACAGTCAAAATGTGATTTTTCTCCCCAAACCAGGGCTTTTAAACTGGAGACTTTACAGAATACATTTCCAAAATAGAAAAAGAACCCCAAGCAAACAAACAAACAAAAACCCCAAACAAAAAAACTTTTCTGCAGAGATGTTTTGGTGTTCCACTGAGATGTCAAGAGCTTTCCAAGTGGAAAAGTACCAGGAAAGCCATCTACTGCTACAATACAGCATGTGCTTTTATTATTCTATTGCATTCTGTTAGGAATGTCACAACTTCATTTCACTGCACTGTTGCAAAATCTAAGGGATAAAAAACACAACAAAACTGAGACAATTAGATGTCAACTACTATAAAAAGGCCAAAACCAACAGGAACTGTTAATCTGTGAATTTATGACTTAAGCAGCATACCACCATATGCATTTAACACATATGAATTTTATTACCAACCACACATAAAGCCACTCTTGCATTTGGATGTTGCAGGTTGCCAGGCTAAGTAGCACTCATCACTTCTCTGCTTAAAAATGAAAGCCATCTAGTGGTAAGTTAATTAAAGACAACCAACTGAGAAAAACTTTTCCATGTGATAACTGGGCTGAAGATTCAGTTCAGTTTATAGTTAGACCACTATTTATACAATGAGGACCACAGCATCTTAGTTTCAGAGAAATGTTACAAGTTCCGTATTGAACAGAAGCCTGTGATGGCATTACACATTCTTTTTTTTGAAAAAGTTATTCAATCAACATTGTCTCTACAGTATGTATGGAAAACAAAGCAATTTCTTTACAGATTTTCATTCAGGTCATGGAAAAGGAAAAAAAATTGGATGCTTAATTTAAGTTCTTAGCGTTTATTTAGACCAAGCCAATCAATCACCCCAAAGACATCTCTGTTCAAAAACTGAACAAATCTTTACATCATTTAGAATGCCTGCAGATATGGCCATTGAAGCTGCTGTCATATCAGCTTGATTTTTGAAGTCATGAAAGGCCAGGGATGATAGACCTCCCACAGCTTCAAAAGTAGAAGTTGAACGGTCCCAGAGGAGACCATTGGAACAGACGGCAAAATGCTGGACAACGCCTGTATTTTCAAATTTGAAACTGTTCTTGGCAGTTTTTCTTTAACAGTTAGTTCATGGATTTATTTTGAGTTGGCTTACAGGGAAAGTGGCCAAGAGAGTTGTATAATGAGATCCTGTGGGAGAAAGATACAGAACTTCTCAAAATTACAAATCTGTTACATCATCAGTTTATCTGTTAAACATTTACCTGGAGACTCGGCTATGGAAACACTGTGACTAGATGTTCGAGACAAGCTTTTTAACTTCGGTACTATCCTCCGAGGATGACGAATTGTAAACAACTGTTTTGGTGTCTGTCCAAACTCCAAGATTTGTGTCAGCAGAGCTACTTTTTCATTGGGGTCCGTAATACTTTACAAAAACAAGATATTTAATTAAGCCAAGTAGGCAAGTACTTTTTCTTCCTCCCCTCCCCTGAAAGCATGGGCCTGCATGTGCAGTTACTACAGCACTATAGGGCATCACAAATTCTTACAAAACTGTTTTACCACAAATGTGATGGAGGGTCATATGACAGCTTCATAATTTTGTTTATGTACGATGACAATATGCTCATCCATTAAAAAAAATAAAGCAATTTCACAACAGCCAGACTGAAGAAATGTTCAAGTAACAATCTTTCAATGTGTGCTAGAACTGAGAACCTGATGCGGGATCTCTGCGTATTTGGGAGTACAAAATGGAAGAGCTACACCATTCATACACACAGCACTTTTACAGCCAGCAGAGAACCTGGAGGGATACTGAGAAATTTGGCTAACTGCTTAACAAAAACATTCAGATTCTTGTTAATTACCTGTTTAAATCCACTCCTCCTTCATAAGTTAGTGGGTGAAACACTGGGGGAAAAAAAGGTTTATTTGTACAATGCAGATATGCAAGACTTCTTTGTCTTGCATACCTACTATAAAAAAAGTTGTATTTTTTACACAACTTGGTTATACTTAAGCAACAAAGCTATTTCAGCAGGCTACAGAGTTTGAGAACTTGTGTTTTAATCCTGGGCTTCTTACCTGAAAAAAGTTTCGCATTTCTGAGAGACCCAGAGAAAGTTTCAGAAGAAATCAGTCCTTTCATAAAGGAAGGATAACTTACTTAAGCTTCAGTAAATACCACCCCCCCACACCCAATAAAGAAAGAAGAAAAAGCCCAGTTGCATAACTGGATCTCTGGTTATTTTCTAGACAGGTAACAAAATGTAGTAAAGAATGATCATAAAGGTCTTCCTATTCATCTGTTCATTTGCTATGAGGATAGCAGTTACACAGTTGTCCTGGTTAAACCATGACAACAGTGAATTACTTTGGGGCCTCTGCATAAGAATATTTACTTTATCTTTTGACATGAGTTCATTCATACACAGATCCCTTACATCTCTCTTATCTACTCAAGTGTCTGCAATCCATTATGCTAATAGAAATCCACACTGCAGCAGAAGCAGCACATTGTGCATAAAAAGTGCTCTCATTTGAAAGGTAAAAATATAGGTGCCATAATTTAAATGCCAATTTGTGATATTCAAAGCCTCTGGCACATTGTAATTGACGCTTATGGTCACAGTATGATTGGATGCCAAACCCCGCAAACCTAAAATACAGCCAACCATGATTTAAGGACATGTGGGGAAGCATATTAAAAAAAACCCCAACAACAAGAAAAACAGAAAAAAAAACCCAACAAAAAAACCCACCACAAAACAAATCACATTATCTTACACTGGAACTAGAAAGCACTGAGTACCAAAATGAAGAGTTCCTCATTCCCTCCCTCCCCACTGCTGTAGGAAGGTTTTCTTTTAAAACTTACTCTGTCTTGTTAAGTGCAAAATATCTCAACATTGTCTGTTCCTTGTAATCCTTCAAAAGGATCAGGGCTTCTGGAAAAAACACCCTAAAAATCTGATCTGCTAATCTGATCTACTTTACTAAGTAGACACTTCCTTATTAGGTAGTATCATACATAGCTAAATATCAGACTGCTGAATAAGTTAATCATGGGTATTACTATTAGGTCTACAAAAATTAAACACATCAACAGAGCAATCACATCCCTTTAAGTAAGCATTTACAATGGCTACATACATGCTCAGATTAAGATTGCCAACAGTGAAACCTTCCACATGTACAGCAAGAAGTATATATACTACTGCAGTACTACGTATGTACACAAGGGCAAACCTAGTCACCTGCATACTTTTTCCTTCATTCTTGTTCCTGAAGAGCTATAGCCCATTAGCTCCTTCTTTCCCTTACCAATTCTCTCAGGAGGAGGGGGAAAAATCGCACTGAAATTTGCACACTGCAATTGCAGTGTAGGAAAGTTAAATACATGTTTGCGTGGAGACCCTACAGACTCTCATTTTTAATTGGGGAACACTAATGCCATGCTACATTGCCGCACTGTGCTGTACAAGCAAATAACAGCTACGCCGTAGAATCTTCTTGCCTACCATCTTAAGTATATCTTCAAAGATGCAAATCACCACAAAGGCAATAGATTTTACTAGATGAGACGCTATTTCCAGTAACAAAGAACTGCATTTCCTTTAAGGATCAAGCATTCAAAGCATAGTTAGGAACACTAAAAACGAATCAGGCATTACAGATATGCTGTTGTTTACCATTCCTGACTAATTAAAGCACCCCCTTTTTTTTTTTTGCTATTTCTATAAAGTGTATATGTACCATTGTGAGCTGCAACTGCTTCACTTCCTTTCTGCTTGTAGCCAAATACTAAGTCAATCCATTCATGAAGATGTTCTGATACATACTGACTTTCTAAAGCCTCTTGACTCTTCTGAAGAAAGTCATCAGGACCTGGCAAAAGAAAGGTTAATTAAATAAGAAGATATCCCATTCAGTATTAATATCCATCTCTGTTCTCTTCCCTC
This sequence comes from Buteo buteo, assembly GCF_964188355.1. Taxonomy (NCBI): domain Eukaryota; kingdom Metazoa; phylum Chordata; class Aves; order Accipitriformes; family Accipitridae; genus Buteo; species Buteo buteo. The sequence continues at coordinate 37,397,686 of NC_134173.1, forward strand.
TTAAAAAAGCAACCAAACAAAAACCCCTCAACCCCAATATCCCACACCAAACCTCAAATTTGCTATAAAAATTAGATGCAAGGATTAATTATGTCAATGTTTTAAACCAAAAATTCCCTCAGAAGAAAATAGAATGGGCATTTTTGAGAGAAGAACCACCATCCCAGGAATCTAGATAATCTGGAATGAATTCATAATACAAGAAGTTTGACTATTATTACCTGATGCCCAAGGAGGAAGCTCTACATCTTCAACCGTCTTTCCACCCTGCCTTTTTCCCAAGTCCAACTTCAAACTGTTTACTAGAAAACTAGAATCATTTTCGTAAAATTCTGGAATCAACTGGAAGAAAAGAAAAAAAGGAGGGAAGGGGTTGAGATTAGCTTAGTTTTGATCACTTAAGTAGAATACAGTGAGTAAAAACTGAAAGCTATCGAAGTTCATATGTCAAGCCCTAAAGCTGGGTAGTAATTTTTCCAGGCTTTCTTCTTTGTCAGTGAAGAAGCACTGGAAACTTCCTCCCTTTATCCTTCCAACTACTTCTAGGCTTCTTGACTACCTACAAGGTAATTCTCTGAGCTAAATTCAGTGGCATAAATATTTTTAACAGGCAATGTGTGATGCAGAAATCCATACTATCTAAGAGAACTCTCATTGTATAGCTACCTTCTCATTTTTAACACATCAGGTAAGAGTCAAGATAAAAATCTAGAATAAAGCTAAAATGATGACAAAAGTTTCAGAGGTTATGTCAATTATTTAAAGACCACCATAGCTAACCATTAACTATAGACTTTTTTTTTTTAAAGTATCACTATATAAAAACTCCTTTATCAAAGAAACTTTATTTAAGAGCACCCACTATATGAGAGTTAATCATTCTCAACATGTTCTACAAGTTGTGATTTCTATAAGACTCAAAAAACTAAGATAAAACTTCTATAGCTTAACCTCTCCAGACGTGCTGTTGTAATACAGCCAAATCCTTAAAAGATTCCAGCAAATCATATATAAAATTGCATCTTTTCAGCCTTAATCCACTCCGGTAATTCCCACTCATTCCAATAACATTCATAATGACACTTCTGTTAAACTAAAAGCCAGAAAGCAGACAGACAAACAATCAAGGAATTACAGAGAATGAAGAAGTTAAAAACATTAAAAAAACTCGTAAAATACAGTCAACAGCCTTAAAAAAATCCTCACACAGCTGAAAAACAAAAGCAACAGCAAAAAACCCCCAACCAAACACACTCCACCCCAAAAATCTCAAATCAACAGGAGACATCTAAGAACAGAATGCTTAGCACAGATACCAAGAAGGACTTGAATAATTTTCCAGCCATTTACCTCTTTGAAATCTGTTGCACCATCCAAACAGTTTTTCCAGGTTTCTGCAAGACTAGATAACACATATCAATCACACATTTGTTAAAAAAATATTTTTTAAGGCTTTGCACTCCCTTGATGCGTATTTGAAAACAAAACAAACCTTGTTATAGAGAAAATGTAAACAAACCTGTTGAACATTCTGTCAGCATGATCAAATTTTCCATTCTGCAGACAGAGCATGTATTCTGGAGCTAAGGAGAAGGAAAAAAAAAAATCATCAGCTTGCTCCAAATCTTGTCCACTTTGGAGGTAAGAGTCTGCTCAGAGAGCATGTAGAAGCCGTCTTACCAACTCTAACGAGATAAAACAAAACATAACCCGGAGATGAATAATGGCTCCCATACATGAACTTAGGCTCTGGCATTTCCTGATAACGTGTCTGCAACATATGAAGAAAGAGAGGTCTGTTTAAAATCAACACTCCTGCTTTACTTCAGTGTTGAACACATACACACTTTTTTCTTATTGTTTTAAAGACATGGGTTAGGACCACCCTCAAATTTTTTTTCTAATGATAAAACAAACTCTAAGTTTTAATAACCATGCAGCTTTAATCAGATCAGTAAATCAATACGGCAAAAAAGTCATTATAACTTATCATCCAGAATTAACAGCTTTGCAGCTTTTTTTCTCTCTTTCACATGTAACTGCAGTGAGTGACTCAACTTCAAAGTGCAAACAAATACTTCCTTTTTGTCTTTCACAAGAACTTTAATGAGAGTATGCAAGTACATATTGACTTAATTCAACCTGGAAGATTCCCTCCTGTCTGAAGTTCCTATGCATTATCCCTAAAACCTATCATAATCTAATAGTTTGTGCACTATTATCTGCATGTGGAAATTTCAAGTTGGTGCTCTGATCTCCATAGATCCAGACTTCCTCCCTTTGAAGTACTCTCCCTCAAATTCAGCATTTTTCTTAAATGGAAGTAATTAAGATTTCTACTACTTTTCTTGTTTAATTTATACACGTATTTCACATTATGCATTTAAATTCATTGGTCTTGAAGTTTTATATTTCCATATACGTTTATAGCATCTCAGTGCCTGCCATACAAATGCAGTTACAATAGTTAAATGGATTTGGGGATTTTATTTTAAAAGGAGGTAAAATATTTAAAAGCATATACATATGAAATGGTAGTAAAAGAAACAGATTCAAATTGTTTCAAATTAGTACTGATAAAATCAGTACTGATGAAATCAAGCTGAAAATAAATGTGGTATCTTTATAAGTAAGTTTCCTTCTGATAAGGTTCATAGTTAGTTTTAGATACCTATATAATTCCCAAAGCTTGCTTGACTAAGCTCCTTTTATTGCCAATATGTACAAGTCCCAAAATGTGCAGCACATAAAAGCTAAGGTATACATACCAATAGTCTATCCAGCCTTTCCTTATTCAGGGCACCAATTGGTTTACTAAGGTCACGGAATGTTTCAGGCTTTGTCAGATCTAAAAAAAGATAGTTAGACTCTGTGCATTCTACTAGACAGGAATGTACTCTAATCAGTATTTAAAAATAAAAGGAAAAAAAACCCAAGCAACAGCAACAAACCAAACAAAACCCAACACAGAACCCCTCCAGTAATTTTCTCTGCTCCCTAACTACAAAAGAATAGTCTTACTGTAAACGGCTACTCATCGTCTTCCTTCCAAGCAGACATAATCTCATACCTCTCGCTTAAGAGCTAGTAGTTACATGTACGTGACAGCTATTGCAACTAACATCACCTAGTCAATACAGGTCCTGCTACCTGAGGCACAAAAGCAGCTGGTATCATCTTCTTCCTACTCATTAACTATTCTGTCAGGCTACAGTTAAGTTCCACCAAACAAATCAGATTGAAGTGTTTGAGTGGGTGCTGATGAATATGAGATTCCCCTGCTTTACTCCTTGTAGAGGGACACAATCCTCAAAAGGACAAACTTCCAACACAAACTGCACTAAGACCCTTAATCAAGGAGCCTATTTAGGCACAAGCCTTGTTAGCCTCTTCCTTTCAACTTGCAATACCAAGAACTGTAAAACACCACCTGGATTCTATACATTTCAATGCATCCAACTTGTTCCATAAAAAGCCGTTTTACTGGTTCCTTTGCATTTATTAGAATCACAGAAAGTTTTTGAATGCTTAGTACTGCTGAGTTTCAAAGCGACCAAGCAGATGTTTGGTACATACTCTATGTGAAGAGTGAAATACTTAACAGAAAAAGGTGAGGTGTTTTGTCCACTGAACTCCAGAGGAGGGGTAAGTGCACAAGAAAACATCCAAGATCACTAATGCCAGGTTCATTTCGATGTAACATGAACTTTATGCAGTGTAAAACTCCCTCCAAGACATTTCAGGTTGGACATGATGCACTCACATGCCTTTTTGTATACACATACCTAATACTGAACTAGAGTAGTCTGCTATGATCCAGGGAAATACAGGATATTGGGAGAGATCGTTGCAGCTTCTGTCAGCCAGATTGTTGAGATGAAGAAGATACTGGTAATTTGATATATGTCCTCGCTGCCATTGCAACATGTAACTTTCAGCTGTATGCTCTGTAATGTGATTTTCTAAAATAAAAGAAAACATTAAGAATTTTGAGGTTTGGAGTTCCATTCCCAAATTATACTGTGATTAACATTATGCAAGGTATCATAAAATAATTAAGGGCATAGTTGTTTAAAAGAACAAGTCAGAATTAAGTGATAACTTCATGTTTCAGTAGCTACCATACTTCATATATTTATTTTTTAAGATCTGTTTAAACAGGCCTAAACTGCATTCAAAAAAAAAACCAAACCAAAAAAACAAACAACAACAACAAAATCCACACAGGAGTGCTGAAACCAAACATAGAAACAATGGATGGGAAAAAACGTGAACATTTATGGAGATATAGAAAAATATTTGCAGACCATGAACAGCTCTCTTGGCAGTCAGGCAACCTTTAAGATTTCAAATTTCTAGAAGCAGTTCTGCTAGACTCAAGAAAAAAAAAATTCCTACTGGACAACTAAGGAAGCACTAGGCAGGGGCTCAAGGAATTCAAAATTGCACTACTCTCCTCAATAGCTATAATACTAAGGTACGCTGCTGGACAACAAAATTACCTGGGAATATTGATTTAATTCTTAAAATGAAATTAAAAAGATTTCTTTGTTATCTTAGACTGTCCTGTGTGTGTGACAGGTTTATGAACAGAAATGGGGAGGGTGGGGGTAGTTCTGCATGTTTGTTTGGTTTGTTTGTTTGTTTTGTTTTTTAATTATTCCTTCCACTGATTCAGTTTACAGCAGCTTGGCAAGTGCCTGAAATAGCAGAATTGAAAGACTGCAACCATGGCATGATGGCGAGAAACCATCCAATCATCAAGTAATCAGTGTGAAACCACATCCTTGCCATACAAAGCATCATACAGCACACTTCTGCATGCTTATTTTAGTGTGTCTGTGTTACAGGCTGCTCTTCCTCCTACTTAAGTCTTTAAATACCTTTTACCACCATTTGCAGCTGAAGGCTACAACACAAAGCTAAAGAATTAGGATTACTATGTGTGCTGGGATAGTGATGAAACATCAAATTATTCAAATATTATCACTACAATTATTAACTAGCAGGAAAGGAATTCAGATTAGGATACGGCAGGCCTTTGTTTTAGCTCAGCATAGGCTGGAAAAACATATTCCAACCCTCCCTTCACCTTAGTACCTTAAATTCTACAAGTAAAAAGTGTTAGCAACTTCAAAGAGAGGATCTTCTGCTGTCAGAGACAGCTACTGAGGTGCTACAAACACCTTTAGAGAAAGGGCTCACCCTTCTTTTATTTTTAAGCTCCAGCAACAACATCATCATTTGCACCATGAAACTTCATCTTTGAAAGTTATCCAGAAAACAAAGTCTGAAGCAGGGTAACAGCATGCAGTTATTGAAATAACACAGTAAATCATGTCAGAATCTATTTCCTTTTCAAAAGGAAAATCTAAAAGACTAAAATGATTCTCAGGGGAAGTGATCACTCCTTTATGGCCTTTCCACTTTGCTTTGTAAAGTGGGAAAAAAGTGAACTGATATTTGGGTAAATTCATTAAAACAGAACTAGAGCTCTGATATAGTAACAAGATAGTACAAAATGTACATACACACTTTCAGTATTGGCAGTAAACATGAGTTTCAATGTCTCAGCTGTTACAGCATTACAGAAAAACTATTATTTTTTTCTCCTTGTTTTTCCAGGACACACGCTAGTCTTTTAGAAAGTTTGTGTTCATGATCTGCAAAAGATATGTACCACTTTAAGAATTAATGCATCCAAGATTTAATAGAAATGAGAATTTAACTGTTTCAGAATAGTAATTTTCATCAACCACTGCTAAGACTGAGGAAAGTTCAGGTATTTATGTATGCACTGCAAATCCATCCATTACCAGACTCTTCTCAACAGGATTTTTACTTTGACTTAACTGGGGGCCAGGGGGATCCACCCACAAATCAGTCTATATTCTTTCAGCAAAACACAGTTTAGCTGAGTGGATCTTAATTACCCCTTGCTTTGAAGATAAAGTGTTTTGTGGGTTTTTTCATTTGTTTGTTTGGCGGTTGGGTTTTTTGGGGGGGTTAAACAACAGTGCGTATCAAGTTGCAAATCGAAAGAATTAGTTTCACCTTAACAATACTGTTTCAGCTTTCATACTCAGCTCTTCAAACACAAAGAGAATATATGGAACATCACATATTAATTCTGAAATTTGCTTACTTCTATCAAAAATTTTTAGGGCTAATACATCTGTTTATTCTTCTCATTCTTCCCACAAACCAACAGAGCAAAACGCAGACAAATTTCCCCTCACATGGTACTATGGACTACATTAATAAATAAATACTGCAAACCTATATATGTTGCAATAAGGAAATAGAGCTCATCTCGATCTTGATAGTTGTAGAATTTCAAGTAGATGTCAGAACACAGATCGTTTTCTGTGCAAAATACTTCAAGTCCCTTAGAAGTTAAAGGGGGGGAAAAAGTAAATGAGAGCAATTACTGACAAGTTGTAATACTCATGTTTTTTAACAGAATATTCCAGTTACTAATACCTAAAACTTAAGACTCGACTGCCTAGTAGTTTTGCCCACGAAGTCTAACAGTTTGATCTTTCCCATTTCCAATCGTAAAAGCATTCAGTTTATACCCAACTGAACAAATAGCTTTATAGCTGTCCATAGATTGGCTCTGTCTGGATTGATTAAGCACAGGTAATATACTTTTTTGTCCTAAGTGAATGAGACAGAGTTAAACGTCTATTTAGTTCAAATGTGTTTTGAGACAAAAATTTTGTTCAAGACTGAAATTTCAGTGCAAACACTGAAAGCATACAACTGAGGTTCCACTGCAGCACTCTTATCCCTCAGTCACATACAGTGGGACTCATCACTCCACATTAGTCTCAATCTGAACCAGTGATCAAGCTCCCTCCATGAATCAATCCAGAGAGGAAATACACCATGAGCGAGCAATTCATTCTATTCCAAGATAGGTGTTTGAGATAAATGGAATGAATTGCTCCTTGAGGGTACTCCCTTCTCTCTTCCCCTACACTGACTGCTTATGAAAGAAATTTTTCATCCTTGACAGAGTTCACTCTTCCTGTTTTCATCTTTTTGACAACACAGGGAACTAAACCACTTAAAAACCAGAAAGGATCTTTGAGTGCTGTTCACTACTTAATCCAGAGTTTTTAAAAAAAAATGCAGCTTTTACCTAATGATGCACAGTTTCAGCTGGTCATTAAGAAACAATATATACAGGAAGACATTAAAATAAACAAACATTTGAGCTTACCAGTGGCATTAGCCCATGTCTTCTTTTATAGATGCGACGCACATTTTGCAGTGTTATTTGTACTACTGGTTTCTGTGGGGGGCAAGGGAGGGGGAAGAAAACATGGAAATATTCTAGAAGGTATATGTTCTTCTACATTAACCTCCCCAGTCAATCTGAAGTTTCTCTTGACTAGAGATACTAGCAATATGAAAACAATATCCATCCATGTCATTTTAGCAGTGGTACAGTGGTGCTAAGAAGTTACGTTAAAAAGAGGAAGCTTGTCTTTGCTGTTGGTTCTTGTCTGAGTAGCAAAGGAGTTTAAGAATAAAGAATAGTGTATCATCACCCGAGTCTGTCACCAGTTACAATAACCATGCAAGAGAGGAGAAGAACACAAGAAACTATATTAAAAACATGGAAGCCATTGGGCTGCTGGGCAAATTGTTTGCCAATGGTGCCACCGGGTGGACAGAAACTGAATGGCATTTCGTCATCTTCAGCTGTGAAACGCAATTTCCTTGTCTGGACATACTTTTACCATACCAGTGGCTTGCTAAGACTATTGCCACTATTTATGTGACTAAGTTTGAAAGCAGTTATCTGTCTGCAACATGCACTCAGTTTTCCTCTAGAGAAAGAAATGATTAGTTTAATAGAAAACCTAGCCAAGATCTTCCAATATAAACTAAATGTATATAAAGCTATCACTAGGTAGGAACAGCATCTGAAAGTAAGATTAAGAAATTTATCTTAAGTGAAATGTTACAAAGAGTGATCTTTAAATACTAATAGAGAATGAGCAAAGGACATTTTGTGCTCTGTCAGTAGGAGGTCAACTTTAAGCAAGTTAGCACAGAATAAAGCCTCAGAAGTAGCGATACACTGACTGCAACCGAGCAGCACAGATCAAAGGAAAACTAAGGAGCTTCTAACTGAAAACAGAGTCTTCCTGGAGATGTACTCCATGTGCATTTAAGAAGAATAATACACAAAATGAAAACTGTCCACTAGAGGGGCAGTGTGCTCACATCATATGCAAGACCATCTATGAGGCACTTACAGGATATCCATTAAGAGGCTGGAAGTACAAGTTAGCATCAGTAACACACACATGCCCTGGATTAGTCACCAGTGGTGTCACCATTTCTGCTTTACATTCCATACGCAGCGTTTCAGAAATGCTTTGAAATCTACAAGTGAAGAAAGGGAGTAAGTTTACCTCCAGTTCTTGCTTAGATAGAGCTACCCTTAAATTCTTTAGAAAGGTTTTAGTTTAGCTTATAACCTTGGGACATCAGAATGGGGACTTCACTGAGCCTATTTTATGCACGAAGAAAGTTCTTTGTTGAGACCTCTACTTTAACAGGCACTCCAGAAAGGAAAGTTGCTATGTTCTGCGTTGGTCTCAGAGCAGTAAGCCAGTTGACTTTTCTATACAGAGCTTTATTTGGCATATGATGCCCAATTTGCTACAAATTCACACATAAATGGAACAGTTTGGAGAGATTAATAAGTAACACATTCATCTTCACAACACAGAATTTCCCATTCTCCATTCCAGATGGTTCAGAATACAAAGAAGATAACTCTCTGGACTAGAGAACTTATGCTGCCCCAAACAAGCACATATTAAGTACTGATGCAGTAGACTAATCAACCAACAAGCTGAATATAATTTCCCAGTAAAAAGTGATTAGAAAGATACCTGTTTTTATCAAATGAAGTTCTAGCCAAGCGTGATTGCAATATAGCGGTTATCTAATGTGGAGGGAAAAAAAGTTAATATGGTCTATGATTCAAATGCAATTAGAATTTTATTATTAAACAGTGATATCAGAAATAATCAGATACTTACCATGGCAGCTTGATCTCCCATCTTATCTAGACAAGAAGCCCTGTAAAGCTAAAGAACAATGAGCTTTAAGTGAAAGAGCACAGAGATCTCCCACACAGCTCAGAAGTCAACAGAAACTGGAGGGCTTTAGCATTCTTGGTGACAATACTAAAAGAGCTATTATCATTTCCTTTTCGAGTAGGACATGTTTGTTCATTGCTACTGTCATGTTACTACTTTATCTGTATACTACCATCCTGCATAGTAAAAGCTAATATGGGTAGCTTATGGCAGCTGTCAGACCTAGATGCTGTGTTCAACTGCTACATTTTAAAAATAGATACTCCAAGAATTTCACCTTGAGAATAAATATTTAAAGAAAGCTCTCCATTAAATATCAAAAAAGATGCTGTGAAGAAGTTTGTAGTGATATCAAATAACTACATACCTGATGCAGAGTTTGCACAACATCTCCTAGTTTCCCAGCAACATCCAGTTGGAATAAGTGTTCTGTTCTACCCTAAAACCAAAAGTACATTTACTACAAATGAGTTTAAAATAAAGCCCAGTGGGAAAAAAAAAAAAGTAAAATCAAAATACTTTAAAACCTGGTCAAAGTATGCTATCAAAGGTTGCAGTATACCCAAAACATTCCAAAGGTGGATGTTAAACCTAAGGGGTTTGTTTGGTTTTTTTCCTTACAAATGTATCTTCTCGGGGTAAGCTCTTTGTGCAGTATTTAGTCCATTATTTAATACAATGCAACATAACAGCTTTGAAGTGAACAAATTAATATAGTGTAAATATCAGTAAATGTAGAACTAGTACCTGCTCTATTTTAATATCAGGTAAACCTATGTAAATACAGAACTAGTAAATGATATGTTACATTTAAACAGCTATTGTATATCTTTTAGACAGAAGATACCAGACCATCAAATTTTTAAAGACTAGGCTATAAAAGGTATCATTCTCCTCTACATAAATAGTTTTGAGCTGAAAAAGATCCCAAATCCAATCACAACCTGTTTTGACTAGACAGGTATAAAATCCTCACTACCACATCACCCAGAGTATGTGGCATACTCATTTTCCCCCTGCAAAGTTTTCCTATCCTTCTTAAGAGTTATTTCATAGTACATATTTCTGGTTTTGACTTACGTATATTAAAAGTATGTGCATGGATCAACTGATATTAACTCTTACACATGATTCATATTTAGCAAAGGTGGTAGAATCCCTTGATGACCCCTGAATGTAGTATAAAACTGTATCAACACATTTCTGTAGGGTTTTGTAATTTCTCAGGCTAGACTTTAAAAAAAAAAAAGTGATCAGTAAGACTACACCAAGACATTGATCAGTGGATGCAATTGGATTAATTTAAAACTAAAGGAAAGAAGAAATGGCAATCTAGATGGTCTTCAGTATAATGTATGTGATTTGAGCTGAACTGACAGCAATCCAAGAGAAAAGCATGCTTCAGGAAGCAAATGGAGCTGGAATAAAGGGAGACAAGAAATTCAGTAGCAATTTAGATAAAAGCCTTGTAACATTTCACCCAGAGCACCTTCTTCCTTCAATAGGGAAAGCGCAGCTCTCAGAAATCCTAGTGGATGGCCTACCAGGACTTCTTACAGCCAACAATGTAAAAGCTTTTGTGAGCAGTTCTCTCTGTAGCTCTCCAACCATATGCAAAGACAATAGCTCAGTATTTTGTAATTGATCTGAAATAATCAATGCAAGACATGGAAGATAAAATGTACTACCAAATTCCAGCACTCAGTGATGTGTCTGGAACCAGCAACGATTCAAGTAGAAGATATTTAGCAGCAACAGAAAAAAAATCTGAAATGATTGAAGACAAACTAGATTTCTTGTTTTAATATGCAGAATCATAGCTGCACTTTTGTGAAATAAATTGTAATGGTTAACTGTCAGGAATTTTTAGGTATGAATGAATCTTGACTTGGGAGAAAATAAAATTAAAAGCCTTCCAAACAGTCCTTTTGATTCTTTTCTTTTTCACTGTGTTGGCCATGTGATAAGATATTTCTATGATACTTAATAAATGTTGCATATGGAGGCAAAACAGTAAATAGAAGGACTAGAAGAGAAAACAGGTTCAACACATGAAGAATTAATGGCATAAGGCAAACAAGCAAAGAAAATTAAAAAATCTTAGTTTAGAGACAGATCTAATTACAAAACCAACCCAAAGCAGTTGCTGAGAGAACAGAGATCATCACTTGCCTCTTTGCTGTTCATTACAGTAATGCAAATTTATGGACCCCAGCATTCTTGAAATTTCTTACTTGAACAAATAATTTGAGAATTCTTGGGCAAATATGGTGTTTGACTCCACATTTTCATTTTGTGTTTGTGTCTTATCTCACATTCCAGGTGAAAACCCCTTACTTCTATGCCTTGAAGCCTCCAGGCTCAGAATCAGAGCAGACCCACCCCATCAGCAGAAAGCAACCAGAAGCAAGCTCCGATTTCTGCTGTGAACAGCCTTTTCTGCCATGTCTTTGAACTGTGAAGCACTCAGCTGGGAAATACCAATTAGCAATCTCTCATCTCAGGTGTAAGCAGAACTGAGGAGAAGCCATTTAGCCAGCATGCAGTGTCCACTGAATACCAGCAGCCAGCTAACAGCTCTGACTGTTGAACCCACAAAGCTGCATATCAAGGTAAACAGCAAGTGTCAAGTCTGCAGTATGTCCTCCAAGAAGTATCACAAACCCATTATGGAATAATTCAGACACCTGTTTTATCATATGCACAATTACTTTTTTTTTTTTAAGCTTTATTGTCACATTCCTCAAATTATAATTACCTTACTCTTTCAGAAACATAAATCCTTGGAAAACATTAGTTTGCTAAGAATAGCGAGAAAATATATACTTACTCTCACTGTTTTATAGGGTGCAATAATGTTTCTTTCTTTAATGAGAAAAACCTGAGAAAGTAAGAGATGTTACACTTTCAGTCCTTAAAAAAAACCAACAAAATAAATCAGAAGTACTGATAAAGATAAATCTAAGAATGCTGTTTAAGCAAGCAAAACACTGGGTTGCAATATCCTGCTTTAGCTACCCCAGATAAACTGCAGAAAAACAAATGACCTTTTATAGCAGCTAACTGCAAAAAGGGCAAGTGTCCAACTAAGTTCAGAGGCTTACTTACTTATGTAGTTTATTAGTGAGTTTTTATTCTAATCACATGACCTTCAGGGAGTTGCAACATTAAAGCCAATATGCACAGCCATCAGTCTAATCCCATTCAATGGAAGAATCCTTCCCTTCTTTTATTCTGGTGGCTCATGCCCTTGGGGTTCTGAACTGATGAGAATTACCCCACATAGGCAACTCACAAGATAAACTATTGTGTAAACGTTCTCAAATTAACCCCTTCTTCCATTGCCAAACATTTCGCTTCCAGTTCCAACCACCACGAACACCAGTCTTCCCCTCTCATCTAACAGCATGTTTTTGAACAGTTTTGTTTCTCTGATGCTATTCTCACATCAGAGAGGATCTTCCTTCCCCCAAACCCACATAAAACTACTTTCCTTCTTGAGAACGTTCTCACAATTCCTATAGAAAGACTTGACTCCTAGCACACTGGTTTGTAGGTATCATCTTACTATCTGCTGTCTGAAAGAAGACAAGCCAGAAAGAAGTCATGGTTTCGCACTGTTTGTAGGGAAGGCTCAAACTCGCAAAATCTCAGGCCTGAGTGTAAGACTCAGGATTGGTTCTGAATTGCACAAAACACACTGGACTGCGCTACCAACTGTATTCTATTCCATGGCCCAAGAGACTTGACCGATCAAAGGGCCTTTTCCAGTGCCTTGGTCTGCTTCCTACACGTAGCACACCTGTGGTTGTACACTCCAAGGCATTGTGGCAGCAGCCTCAAATCAAGAGCAAATATCAAACTTGCAAAAACAGAGGCTGTACCATTCTCTAGCCAGAAGCCTTCTGGCTGGCACGTACAGCCTTCCTACTTCCCACCGGCTGATAACAGATGCAACCTTCATCACACGACCACTCACAGCACTGTCCAACTAGAAGAAAGTGAGTGGCATGCTTAGAAGCTTACAAGCTTAGGATGCCTCTCTAAGTGCTACGTTAAAACATAATGCCAACTACTGCCTTTCATCTGACATCAGCATGTACAGACCTGAACCAGGCCACAGGAGAATAAGAATCAGAGTACAAGACACCTGCTTTACACTCAGGTCACTCTTCTGCAGGGTAATTAAACATTTTTCTACAGAGACCTCCAAATTACATGAAAAAGTAGACAAGTAAAAAAAAAAAAAGTAAGCAGAGCAAAAATTTCAGCATAGTGTATTCATTTCCTATTTTGGAGGATTTTTCCCCCAATTTCATCTTGAGAAAAAATACTGAAATAACCTCCAATTATTATTCCCATTTGCTGTATTTTATAGCCATTAGTTTCTAAGTTGCCTGTTACATAAAGTAAAGCTTCTTATCCAGCTATGCATTAACAACTTTTTGAGCCTGAAAAGGCAAAGATGTTTAAGATGTTCCAATTATTCACTATGTGCAGTTTCCTACAAGGCAGAAATTCTGCTTAGAAAAAATATTTATAATTAGATCATGGTTTGTAATAAGTACAACTAGCGAGTACTTCACACTCAAAAGTCCCTATGTCTTTTATGCAAAATACCAGCATTCATCATGCCACCCAACTATTTCAGATCATTTCCCCAGAGACAGGAGGATGACTGGCAAGCTACACATGGGAGGGGCGGGGAGTGAGGGGTGCTACCCACACTTGCCATTTTAAAAGTTAATTCTTCTTTCTTATGAGATGTTTTTATAATCATTTGTTCTTCAGAACATATACTAATGATGTATGGTGGAACAATCACACAGAACAATTAGAAATACCTTTTTTAAAAACACTCAATCCACAAAAAAATCTGCCAACACAAGAAACATTGACTACACAGTACTCTTCACAGAAGCAGTTTCAAGATGAAATTAAATATAGTGATTACTTTAACACAGTCCACAAACTTCTCCAGCATAGATAATATTAAATGCTTGAGTTTGTTTTTGACTGCAGCAGTACTTAGCTGAGCAAGGCTATCAATTTTAGGTATTGCTAAAGACAGATTTTACAAAGACACTACAATGTTTAAAAGGATATTTCCCACCTCATCTCTGTTCTTTCCTGAAATGAAAACATGAACATTTTTTGGAAACATTTACAGCTTTGGAACACCTATCAGCTGCAATTTATCAAAGCTTGAAGTATACTCCCTTGGTTAAAATTAAGTATGAACATACCCAAGTTAATCACAACTTATGACTGAAACTTGAACCCAGTATTTCAGGACAGCTACTAAAAATTATTTGGTGGACACACAGTACAGTCCAATGTTTTCACAAAGCTGAACTGCAAGGATCAAGATGGTTTTGCCATTACCGCTACATGCTGCAGAAAGTAGGAGAATGCAATAAAACAAGACCAAAACAAAGATAATTAATAACCAGTTTAGTTTCAGTCTATTCTCCTTTTTCATTCAATTCCAAAATTGCCTTAAGCTCCATTACAAAATGCACAGTGCAAAAAGTTCACTTTATCAAATCAATGACTTCATTAAGTCATTAACAGTTTGAAATTTCCAACATCAACAGCTTCACATTAATGCTCAGGTTTTGACACTAATTAGTTTTATTTTCAGTTAACCCCCCCACCCTAAGACTCCAGCTTCAAGAAAGACACCATTAAAGAATGTAACCTTGCTCATTTATACATCAAGAATCTGCTATATGCAGGTCTTACCTGGTTACATACAACAGAAATCCCTCCAGATGTATCCCTAAAATGTAAATAAGATATTTGAAGAGATAGGCATTTCAGCTTTAAAAGGAGTCAAATACAGTAACTCAAATTCACGTACCGTGTGAAAGGGTTATTTGCTTCATTATCTTCTGGGGCTTTTATACTAATGCAGTCTCTCAGTGGTATCTGCAGCAAGTTATAAAAATACATACTCTTTCTTAAAAGCTTTTTAAAGAGAATCTTAAGTTACCAAGAAATTGTAAGTTTGCACTGCTTACCTTGATAATGGGTTGGATATTGTCATCAGGTTCAAAAATTATTGACTTTGAACAGATTTTGAGAGATCCTCTAAATTTTCTACAAGGAACAATAAAAAACAAAGTAGTCGAGTATCTGTTAGAGATACATGAGACTAGAACAACTCCAGTAAATGAATGTAAGAGTTTTGTACCTTTCATCTCTGCAACCTTTATTTATAATATGATTAGCTGTGTGCTGTTCAAAGTAATATTCTTCCAGGTTAAGAAGCAGCAGTGAAAACCTACAAATAAATAAGAATTATTTATTCAAAAAGAAATCACCATAACAGATAGTATTCTTAAGAAAATATATCAAGTATTTAGGAAGTCTTCACTGATTTCTGTGCCGTGCCTCACACCCCAAGAATGAATTAATTTAAATTAACTTTTTAAGAGAACAAACCCATATGGAAAATTTGTGTACACATGAAGATCGAATGATGCTCTTCCAACATATATAAGGTTAGATATTTGATTCTGTTCATATGTCTCAGGTGGGAACTACCCTAACATAGCCAGGCTTCTCCCCCCAGTAAACATTACTTTAGCCCTGATCAGTGTATGCCAGTCAAAATATGCAATGACACAAAAGGATGGGCAAGAACTAATCGCTTGGAATGGATGAGATTAGATCTTTGTGAAGCAAAGCCGAACTACATTGTTCTAAAGAGTTAAGTGAAAACGTGGCCATGGTTTTTACAACACATCTGAGCCACTCAATGGATATCCCTTGAGGATATTACCTTCCTTCCCAACCACGTTTCTGCACTCCCTCTGTACCAGTGCCTGTTCAACCCCACAGCAAGCCTGTTTATGGACTAATCCAATAGACCTCAAATCTGAACAACAACAACACAAAAATAATAAAAAAATTGAAGTCTTCTAAAGTATTTAATTGCAGGATCATAGTAATGGCAGTGCTGGTACGAGGTAAATGCAAATAGGCTAGATTAGACATAACATGAAACTGCACCCTCTAACAACTTAACTTAAAAAACTGCTGCAAGTGATTACAACTCACCAACTTTACAAACAGGGTGAACACAGTCACCTACGTGTTTCAGCTGTAGGGAATGCCAGTGGGTATTGGCACAGCAGGAGCAGAAACATATCACTTCAGTTGGAAGTACAACAGCTTGTTTGTGTGCAGTGCTGGTCTGATCTGCAGAAGGACTTACCATTTATCCCCATCCACATTTTGAGCTTTTTGTATTGTGTTCGTGATACGCTCCATGAGAAATGCCCGTGACAATACTAATAAACACCAAGCGTCCCCAGAGCAGTATTCAGATAGCAGTAAACATGTCAAGAGTTCACAAAATGAACTGAACGTACTGAATAGCCTGCTCATTAAAAAATCATATTTCACAATAGAAGAACCAGCGTTATTGGAAAATACATGTTATTCACGTAAGATCTGTGTTGTCCGTTACGTTAAACAGAACATAACAATAAAGGTCTACTGTAACTACAAGTAACAGTGGGTCCGTATAATCAAAACTGCTTGTGTGTCCAAAACACTTTGTCCTAATGCTCTGCTCCTTTTTCAAAATGGCATTATCTTTACCTGTCCTCTCTTGTAAACAGATATTTTATGATGCCATTAAGAAACAACTGATGTTAAAATGTTAGAACAGTATACGCCATACAAAACTCCCCAAGAAAATTCAACACACATCTCAAAAAGTCTCTTCAGCCTCTACCCCAGTTGCTGTTATTGTACGGTTCTTGAATATCCCTAGTTTCCAATGGGGTTTTAGAGGCTTTGCCTTCATGTATCCTTCCCTAGAAGACGTAACTTCAGTTGCCTTCTGTTTCTCACAGAATTCTGTTCTTCAAACTTACTGCCACCTATCAACAGGTGTAAACTGAATTTCCAAGTTTCTGAGGCCTTGGTGCCTTTGAAGGAGCCAAATCATTCTTTTCATATTTATTTTGATCACTCACCTTCAGGAAGCTAAAATAGAAAGTCTAGCTCTGCATTTTGAGGGAAAAAAACTTCACTAGGAACAGTCTACAAGCTAAGAGGGAAGAGGAGTCTGAAACCATAGCAGCTTCCACACAGTTACCATTAAATCCCATTTTTCAACACATTATCCCTTTGAAATCATCTGGGACAAACTTAAAATTTCTTGGATTTTGCAAACTCAGATCTAGCAAGTGCTATCACGTTTTGATTGAAAGCTTCTTAATAAAGCTATGTTAAGATATACAAAGAGCAATTCACCATCAGACTGTTTTTCTTTCTAGTATATATAAGCATACGCAGTGAGCTTACTACCCAAAAGCCAAAATATTTAAATAAAAAAAGTTAAGAACAAATGTAATACCCAGATTTGTTTGAAAAAAATCTTCGTCTACTCTCTTTCATCAGGGAGCAGATACTATTGACATAGGGAACAATGTCCTTCACAGCAATGATGTTCATGGTCCCACAATTTTTCTTCCAAGAAAACTAGTAACGTCTGGTCAATAGAACTCATTTCTGAAATTCTTAATTCTTGGGCTCTTTCCTTTGTCTCCACCTATTCTTTTGACAAACCTCCCATGTTTTTATATTCTTTCCAAATTCACCTGTTGGCAACATTGGTAATTATTAGACTTTCCTTTTAAATTTTTGGTAAATGCAGGAATCCTTCATATATTCAAGATAAGCCATGGTTTTGCAGCAAAACATTGGCTCTGTTATTCACAGTAACTACAACATGCTTACATAAGCCAAAATACACAAACCAAGAAAATACTCTTACAAAGTTTTCAGGACAACCATCCCCTAGAAACTGTTGTACCTTTATACTCCACACCTTATGCATCAATTCACCTTCCTGAAATCAGAAGCTGTGGCCTACTGGAAAGGATTTCGGGTACACTTTCCCTGGCATTATCCTCACTCCTGCTGAATCAGATGATTTAATGAAAAAAATTATGCACAAGGTATGCACAAAAACCCAAGATAAACTCTTCATATAGGCTAACTAGGTACTGTGGAAAATTGTAGGTTTCTTCCCTTTTAAATACAATATTTACTAGCAGCATCCAGTTTACCCTTTTGCTATTAGTCTCTCTGTGTCTCTTCCACATGACTATACACTACCCAGATTTACAGAGACAGCATCGCTGTAGAGCTTCTTCCTGGAGACCAGTGACCTCCTGTGCCATAACCTCATGCTCACTTTCTGATCTCAGCTTTGCTATCTTGAAAAAGGGTTGTATGGCTGGCAGCTGTTAAAGCATTTTTCTTCAAATATTGTATGTCACATAGGCCAAGTGCATTTTCCACATTTTATCTTTCCCCCCACACTCTCCACAAAGTCTTCCAGGTAGTTCTGCAGTCTCTTCCAAGCATTTCTGTGCTTGTTGCTACTCTCCTACTTTCAAGTCCATTTACTCTAACTGCATTTTCCTATATTTTCAGGCTGCTATGAGTTCACTTCTGCAGGCAGACAGAGCCAGACATCAAATCTCCACAAATAAAATCCCCAGTCTCTACTCTTCTCAAGCACCCATTGCAATTGGGACGAACTTACAGCCTGTCCAAAGATTCTGTCATAAAAACTGCACCTTTCAAAATTCCACCTTTCACGGCCATAAAGTATCCCTCAAACCACATGATTTCACTGTCTGCTTCTTCAGGACAAAAGAATGTATGATTAAAGACATCACTAGCCACGAAAAAATACTACTATTCTTTTTCCTGGAGTCCAACTGCTTGTGTACACAAATCAAGACTACCTTTAACTCTTTTTCATGATACTGCCATTGTGTTCCAGCTCCCTGGAGCTTTTCGTGTCTCCTTTTCGCTTGCTGTTCTCTTTCTATCACTCCTGACGATAGTCCCTCTTACCTTCATTTCTACAAATATATTTTAAAGTTCTAGTTATGACACTGTAAGTGGAACCAAAATTTTCAGACTCGCATCTCAACCACTGGCAAACAAATCTAGACCAGTTCAAGTCACTGCTAATTATGAACTTTGGAGATTATGAAGCATCATCTCTGGAATAGCCTTCTGGAATTTCCTCAACTTATCTCAGTCCTTACAGCTTAAGTATTTAAATTTCATTTGTCTGTGTTAATGATTCATAGGGTTGTCAAAAAAAGGAAAAGTCAAGTTTCATCAGATGTTATTAGAGTACAGTCAGACCTTTTTATCTTCACAGAACAGACTTCTTCCCCATAAATAAGTAGAGCCACTGTTATTGTATCCACAGGGTCCCTCTTGAGAACCATCACTGCACAGGATGGTACTTCAGGCTTGCCGGGAGACTTAACAAGTATTTGCAGACAGAAAGGGAACAGATCAGTCTCTGGTATGTTGCATGAGTAGGCAAACACAGTGTTGTGAAGGCCTGAAAAAACAGGAAATCAATCACAATAGCTATACAATTAAAGCAATGGGGATCTTCAACATGCAACTAAGCAGTTGGACTTTAGGCTATCTTCCAAAGAGCTAAAAAAGGTATTCCAAAGACACCTGTGATATCAGGATGACTGACATACAAAATGTATATACTATCAACTGCTACGACAAGACTTTGTACACACACTTCGTATAGATCTAAAATACTAATTAATTTTTTCTGCGCATGACAGGAGGAAGAAAACCCCCAAACCACAAAAAGTAACAGTAAGAAGAGAATGCATGATACCCTGCATAAGAAATTGATCGAATCTGTAACAGTCGAGAAATGTATTTTGGTCTTCAGCCACCGAACAGCTGTACTGTGCTGAGTAATTAACAGTACACACTGTAAGCCTAGGACTTGCCACACTGTCCTGGAAAAACAGCCTGGACCACAAAGCCAATGTCAAGTCAAGTAAGACTAAGCAAGTCTGTTCCCAGTCTACTCGCCCTTGCCTTCAAATCTGACTCTAAGACATAAAAAACCCTCAACCTCAGCAACTAGTCAGGCTAGTTAGTCTTCCACTGAGGAGGACTGGACAACTTCAATAATGCAATTGGCTCCCCGCCAAAAAATAAAGAAACCTATCAAAAAAAATATCATTCCCCCCCAGCCCCCGCAAAAGCAAACCATAAGTATTAACCAGGAAGTGTACAAAAATACTATCCTATCTAAAATGAAAAAGATTATTTTTTGTCCTTTTAAATTATCAGCAAGAACTAGTATCTGAAAAACCAGTTCTAGTTCTAACACAAACTGCTGCATTTTTTAATAAAAATCAAAGGGATCTTCTACGTTTGCCTGCTGCTCTCAAACTTTGTGTTCCTCTAATACAGCAATAATCAAATATCAGAAACTGTTCTGTTTCAGGCAAACAGAAAAGGATCAAGACTGAGATATTTTTCTTATCAGCAAGTGGTTCATTTTAATCCATTTTCAAAATGTATAACTCAATTGTTACTTGAAACTTCCCAAGTATAAATGATTTAATCAGTGTTTATTAAAAATCTACTCAGAAAAGGGTAATGCTGTATCTTCTCTTGGAAAGCAACTCAAATATCTGTTGGCACAAAATCCTTTGAAATTAAGCAATAAAACTCACACCTTAAAGTATATTACAGGATATTTTTATGCTGGCTTCCTAATAAAGACACATTTCACAGGTTTATATATTCACAAATTTTGTGATCACCATGTTATTTAATGGCTCGCAACAGACTGCTAAAGTTAGTAAGCCACAGTCCTGTCTTCAGGGATCAGTTACCATTTGCTCTTGTATATTGAGCTTGACATACTAGACTATTTTTAAAAAAACAATATACTATTTTGAAAATTACAAAGAGAGACAAATTAGGCAAGATTTTCAAAGAAAGCTCAAACCCCATGAAAGCACCTATAAGGGGTGAGTGAGAGCTTGAAGATGCTCGATGCCTTATATTATAGCTGAATAGTCTGGTCTTTATCCTCAAAGTCTCACCAATAGCAAACAAGCTTTTAGAAAACTTCTGAGAAGATGGTATTTTCTAATACATGTGATCATTCGAAATTGGAACTTAAGGAAAAAAAAAAGCTTCAGTAGCTTCACTGGTCCAACCTAGCCCACCAACTTGTAACACTCAAAAACTACTTAAAGTTGTGGACACCACCCACTTCCAACTGAAAAAGCTGTCACAGTAGCAGATAGATCAGAATACAACCTTCTGCTCGAGCTGTGGAGTTTCCCCAGGACAGTTTTGCACAGATTTAGTAACCTGGGTCAGTCCATGGAAGGGAACGTGAAGTACCAGAGATGTTACAACGTGAAGGGGTCGGGGACAAAGAACAAGGTGGCCAGGAACGAGACCTTACCCTTTGGAAGTGGCAAGCCTGCAGAGCAGTTCTCTGAGACGCCGAGAAAGAGGCAGTTTCACTTTCCAGGACAAAATGAATTGGTAGCCACCACTGCCACCAGGGCAAAGCCTTGAGCTTTAGAGTGGGTGGAAGGCCACTTAAGCTGTTACATCTCAGATTTAATGCAAACCCTGTATTCAAAATCAACAGCAGAAGCAGCTGGACAGGGGGCGGCGGGGAGAAGAACATGCTAGGTAAGGGAACATCTCCTATCATAACAACTCACATAGCTGGAAAAAAAAAAACCCAAAAAACTTTAAAGAACATAAGGAGTTTCCCAGGTTTGAAACAGAAGGAAGATTGTTCAGTCACAGTTGTGTCTGTCTGGTGGTGTATGTTGGGAGGCAGGAGGGGAGGCAGTGGATAATCAGTATAATGTAGCCACACACACACACACCCCACCCCCGATAACTTTAATGCAGTTTCTAACAGCTTTTGTGTTAGAACATCTTCAATTCCCACCCAGTGTTAGAAGCATACAGAACCTGGTGGAGTAAAGAGTTAATCTTCTAATAGTGTATGAAAGAGCTGTTTGAGCATAAAAGATTAGCACCTACACTTAAAGGGAGAGGTAAATTAAAGCACGCTAATATAATTTTGCTTGAAGACTTATTTTAGATTCCTGTCTTTATATTGTCCCAGAAAAATTATATTAAGAAAATCTGAAAAATTCAGATGGAAGTGATCTGGAAGGTGCTTTCTTGTGAAGGGAATCAGTATTGGTTTGAGAAACAGCTTCAGGGAACAAAAGGGGGGGGGGGGGGGAAGGGCAAGCACCTTGCCAAGAAAAACAGAACTTAATCTACAGCAGCAGAAAGATAGGGGTGACACAGGTAAGGCTGGTAAATGAACAAAGCAGTGAACTCTGGTTGCTCTCCTCCAAACACAAAGTTGAAAGTCGCTTGTCTATTTTTGCCTTTTTTGAAAAGCTCCCAATATAATTGCCACTCAGAAACGGGCTGAGGAATATGGGTCAAGAACACACCCAAGACGCATAGGAAAACTAGGCACAACACTAAGTAGTACAAAAACACTTGCAAAACTTCACCTCATATGATGTCATCCCCTATACTCAAGGTTTGGGAACCCAAACAGCACCCAAACATTCCTAGCATTGTTCAGAGTATGCAACAAAACAGCAAATCACACTTTACAACATGGGGTTTATAAGTCCTGCCAAGATGCTATAAAATATCCTCCAAATAAAGAGTGTCTTCTATCAGGCTTAGTCTACTTGAAAATTTTACTGTTACTTTGCTTGATATGCATGTTCCTCTGTGCTTAAGTTTGAAAAAGATCTCATCTGAGATCCAACAACATGGGGCGGGGAGG
The DNA here is from genome assembly GCF_964188355.1 of Buteo buteo. Taxonomy (NCBI): domain Eukaryota; kingdom Metazoa; phylum Chordata; class Aves; order Accipitriformes; family Accipitridae; genus Buteo; species Buteo buteo. The sequence goes on from NC_134173.1 coordinate 37,420,483, forward strand.
AAGGGGGAAACAAAAAAAAACCAAGAAACTTGCAATTTCTTTTATATACCAATGTCACCTACCAACTGAAGCACCAGACTTGTTCAAATTGGACACAGGAATGAACATGCAGGGACTAGTATCTTGGCAAAATCCCATTTATACCACCCAGAGAAGGTACTCCATTGATCCTGCTTTAAATTCTTAACCTGTGATTGAATTCTTACCATTTCCATCACTTCATCAGGAAAGCACATGCTGGAAATCCACTTGGACACAAGGGTTTCAAGTGGTTGATCCAACACACCTTGCACAATCACTTGATCTGATACTGGAAGTACAATCCTGATAATGGAAGGACATTTCCAGGGATGAAAAAGCAGGCCAGCCCATACCAGCAGCAGCCCATAGCTATGTAAAGCCAATTGTAAAATTAAACCTCCTCCTAACAAGAACAAAGTATCTATAGGCCAGCTGTAGGACTCATATGCTGATGTTTGAATAAAAATCTTCATTATGTATATTTTGTCCCAAGAGAGTAAGATAAGGCTACAGGTTTGAAAAAAAATACCCAAATGCCCAAGCAACTGTCATGCAAAAGATCTATCCACAGGACCTACACGCTGCCAGCATGTTGCTTTGCGTGAGTGATGTTCCCAACAGAAGACACGAACCCCTTGAACAGGAGGCCAAGCAGCATGCAAGACAAACTAGCAGAACTGTATTATAAAGAGCCTCTGCATCAAGCGTCAGACTTGGCCATCTTTGGGCACTCTGCCAACAGAACCAAGAACTCGACGTGTAAAGAGAGCAACAACCTGAGCCAAACACACACCATTTAATTTGAAGTTTCGCAACTAAAATTGTTTGTAAAAAAGGATTCCTACTCGTGACTGCTGAATATTGTAAAGATTAAATTATGTAAGCATCCACACAACACTAATTAAAAAAGGACATATCATCTCATCTTTCTTTACTCTGAACACCTAGGCAAAGTGAAAATAGATGTCTACCAATACAGATGAATTTGAAGGGATAACTCCTGCCAGAATGAACCCTGCTCAGTGGGGTTGTTTAATCACATGTAAAGTAAAACCTGCTGCTTGTTCTCAGTGTGCGCACAGGACTTTTCAGTATTTTCTTATTTTCTTCCAGAAAACTGCATACAGTCAGAAAAGTGGGTTTATGTAACCAGACATTAAAGCAGTCCAACTAATTAGTTAAGAGGAAATAATTTTTTTCAGATCACTTAAAACTGATCTGATCTTCCTTCCCCCCAAAGCAACTGCATAAGAAGATTAAATTTTTATCCATTAAGTTTCACAGTACTCTTAACCAGAACTTTCATAGCTTACATTTTTGTAGAAGGCAACCTACAAATAACCTAACAAAAACCCTAAACAAACAAACAAGACAAACCACACATGAAATCCAGTTGCCACAAAGTTTCAGAGAGTCCTTGTCATCTTGCTAGAAAATACCTACACCAAGATTACGTAAATCAAGACAATCTTTGAAGCAGGAGTTGGTGTCTCTGAAACAATTACGCAGCAAGAAGGTGAAAAGAAAATTGAAGGGATAGCCTTTGAGAGCTTAAGTGATATAAAGAGGTTTGGTTTTTTTTTTCTTTTTTACTGTTTTAAGGTAGGACAAGGAAAAGAGGAGATAGAATTTGGTGTTTCTCATTTGATATTTCAGAGCCCAAAACCTTTTAAATCACTTAAATGTTTTTAAGATTTCCTAATTTAGAAAGGCACAGGAAGAGAGGGAGGGAAAAAGACCTGATAGAGGGTACTAAATACATACAAATTTACTTTTATTTTACACAAATATCAATTGTTAGGGAAGGGGAAGAAACAGAGAAATGAGTTTGCAGATATTTAGATAGGAAAAGCCACCAGTGCAAATGAGAACAAGACTCATCTTTCATGAAGTGCTCAAATTACAAACTCAAATAATAAGATCCTAAAACGTTTCCAAATATGAGCAAAGAAAACTATTTATTAAAGACTTTCAATAACTGCAAATCAGTAATGCTACAGACATTGATATGCTGGGTTTGTTTTCAGGGCTTTTTAGAAGAGATTTAGATCCCACATGCATTCCTTGGGGCAAGACTGATGAGTTTTGGCCTTTTTCTCGACTTCTCAAAAACCTGAGACTGTTTACATGAAATCCTTAACAGAGCTAATAGCCATTTTTTCTAGCTTTTCCTATACTTGAGACGTTTTACTTCAAAATTAAAAATCCTTCTCTTTTTCCTTCTACACAGGAAGTTTGTCCATTCGCCCTGCAGCCCCTCACAGACAACTGAAACCACAGCAGCCCCCAAAAGCAACCAGGAAAAGAGATACAAGACAAGAAGTGATCCAGAATATGTCTGTACTTCGAAAACACTTCAAAAGCTGTAGTGGCTTTATAGGCTGAATAGCTATGAATCAGAATTTTTACGGACAAAGTGAGCCAAGCTTTTTGTCATGTGGTTTTCTCACCAACAATAAGCAGCGCTGCATAACTGGCAGCATCAGGCGCATCAGGAATTTGCACAGGACTCGCACGGGACCTGTCTGATGTCCGGCTCCGGTGCCTGACGGCTCCCCAGTTCCTGCAGCAGGAGGGTTCTGCCCCCAGAGAAGACACCCGTGTCCCTCCTCTGCAGGACTCACGCTGACCTACTGCTCTCACCTTATAGAGATTTCCTACGTGGCAATATTAAGATTGCAAAGGGCTTTGAAACTTTGTGACAAGCCAGATGCAGATAAGCCACATAAAAGAAAGCAGGACAGTAGCTAAAAATAAGAGAGTAAATTCAGGGTATAGTGAGGCACGTGTGATAAGCCTTTCTTGTATGCTCATTTAGCCACAGGAACACAAAATAGAGATTACAGTCAGAAAGCAGGAACGGGGAAGTTGAATTCAACACTTTAAAGAGCCATCACAGAGTCTGTAATTTAAGGGCTGACAATACGCCGATCATAATGCTCGGGGGAAAAAAACCAAACAAAAAAAACAACCAACCAACTCCATCTATAGTGAAGCAGAGCTGTAACTCCATGCTGCTCACACAGCTGAGAACAAACAAATAAATAAAAATCTACACATGCAATTTTCATGCAGTTTACACAAGGCGACCGGCGTTCACGTTTCCCCGGTCTGTTCTACAGCCTTTACAGCCTTAACTCCCGGGAATCATCAGCCAGTCGATTAAAACAGTAACAACAACGTGGGCCAAGCCCAGCACAGCAGCCGGCCTCCGACCCCGGCGCTGCGACGGGGCCGGCTGCCTCCAGGGAGGCAGCCCTGCCGCCCGCGGCGCTTCACCGGGCCCTCCGCCTCCCCGCCCCGGGGGGCCCCACCGCCCCCGCCCCGGCGGAGGGGGCAGACCGGAGTGTGTGTGGGGGGGGTGTGTGGAGGCCGGGGCACGGCGGCAGCGGCCCCCTCTCGCCGGCAAAGGAGCGGCGGGCGAGGCCGCCGGTGCTGCCCCGCGGGGAGCGCTCCCACCCCCCCGCCCCTGCGGCGGAGGCCGAGCGGGGGTGGCCGGGGCCGGCGGGGCAGGGCTGCTCACCTCTCCTTGGAGTACAGCTCCCGCTCCAGCCGCCGCTTGCGGATGAAAGCCATGGAGCCGCCCGGCCTAGGTGTCGTCGCCGCCACAGCAGGCCAGGACAGGCCAGGCCGCGCCGCGCCTCAGGGAGGCGGGGAGAGCGGGCCGGCCCGCGGCTGCAGGCAGGCAGGCAGGCAGGCAGCGTGCCGGGCGGACGCGGCGGCAGGCGCCCGCCCCGTTTATACGGCCGGAGAGGCGGGGGAAGGTGGCACAAGCAGCCGGGGAAGGGAGCCTGTCGGCACCGCGGGCTCTGCGCCCTCGCCCGGGCTGCGGCGTCTCTGCGGCCCTTCAGGGCCGCTGGGGCCGGGGCCGCCGGCCTGCCGCTGAGGGGTCTCGGGAGGGGCCCTCACCACGGGAACGCAGCGGCCCACCCACGCCCCTCCCTCCATCCCTTTCCTTAAAGCTTCTGCCGTTTTATTTTTATTGTTCGCTGGCACGGAGGTGCCACCCGGGTCCGCGGCTCACGGCAGCGGGGGCGGGGTGTGGAAGCGCGGCCCCTGGGCGCCCCGGGGCGACGGTGGGCCCGGCCTCCCGGGGGCGGCCGGCAGCGTAGTGCCCGGGGCCGAAAATCGTCTTCGTGCGCACACGGAGGGAAGTACAGGCTTTATTACATAGCGGAAGAGTCTAGTTACTTGCATTTAAATAAAAATCGTAAATACAATGCCATTGCAGTGGGATTCCTTCTGCCCATAATGTGTGTGACAAATGCTGCCCGGGCAGGAGGTGAAGTTCCACCAGGTGTTCGAAACCTAAAAAAACCTCTATGGAAGGGGGAGGTAAATAAACTCCCTTAGTTCGTATAAAACACTGTAGTTCATGTAACTGCCATTGCATCTGATCAGTTTATAACGTGTTTACTGACACGATCTCTTGTGAGGTGGAAAAATACTATTTGCATTTTTACAAGTAAAAAAAGGCGTTTCGCAGGGTGTGTGTGTAATTTTTCACGTAGGAATAAAAAGAATTGGAGATTTCTAGGCCTCAAGAGATTGTCTAATCTAATCTCTGTGCTGAGGCTGAAACGGGTATATGTTGATCAGTGTTACTCAAACATTTTCAATTTGTGGGCCCACAAACGTGAATATGAGAAGTGTTGTATATGCTGAGAAGAGGTTTGCTTTTGCTAATTGTCTTTCGGGGACCTCTTAGGAGTAGTTCACAGAATCTAAGGAGGTGACAGATCACAGTTTGAAAACCAGTGATATCACCCGCAAGAGCTATTTGTCTAACCGATTTGTAAAAGCGCCTATTTGGAGGAAATCTGCAACGCTTGCATGTAGCTTGTGCAAATGTCTAACAGCATTTATGTGTTTCTCCTATATCCAACCCGAATTTTCTTTGCTGCGTTCCTTATTGCGTACTCCCGGTGGAAATGGACAATATTTGTTATGTTGTTCACATATGTTTTAATAAATATGTGTGTTTAAATATATATGTATTTATACAGTTGTTTATATGTGCAGATATGTGTGTCATCTTCTCCTAGACGGAACAATTTTGTTCACTTTCCTCATAGACTGCACTCAGAAATGGTTTATTCTTACAGCTTTACTCTGGCTTCTTTCCAGTATTACTTTTGTCTTTGTCTTAAGGTATAAGGCTCCTTATAGCAGTCCAATTGAGGCATCAATACCAGCTACAGTGCAGTAATTATGTCCCATGTATTATACATGAGAAGAATGTCTATAAATACATCCCAGAAATAATTTTCTTCTTGTGACAGAAACTTTCACTCAGAACCTTTTCTAACATATTGCCACCTAGTTCTCCCCATTTTATACTGTATGTTTCAGTTCTTCCCAGGCGTAATATTTTGCCTTAGCCATGATGATTTCATCCTGCTAACTTTAGACATTTATCCAAGTTATGAAACTAGTTTTGAGATCTGTTTCTGTCTTCTAGCTCCCAGGTTGGTGAAAACCAGATTTTTTTAATATATCTATATTCTGTTGCATCTTGCACATCACTAATGGAAAAATTGAATAGAACTGAAATGACAACAGATCCTTATGTGTTCTCACTGCAAATGCTCTCCAAGTTTGTTTTTTGCAATCAGCATGCCAATTGGTTGGTGGTTTCATGAAACTGTCATGGGACGGGGTCTAAATTATACTAAACTCAAGATCTGTGATACTTACTGTTTCTCTTTTTTCTACTGAATCAGTGAAATTGATGGTAAAAAAGGGCATTAGACTAGTGTGAGAGCACCCATTCCTGACAAGCTAACCTCGTCATCATGGAATTTCTTCTAGAACATCCCTGGGGATCAAAATTAGTCTGGATAGCTTTGGACCTGCTTTCCTTAGATAGACACATTTTATCCTTTTCTAGTGTCCTTGAACCTATATAGTCTTTTAGCAACTCAGAGATTATTTTTGCTACATTATTAAGTAAAATTCTTCAGGTCCTATTAACGTAAATACATACAATTTAAATAGTTTTTAACTCATTCCTTTTCTAAATTCTGTGGTAAGATAAATTTAACTAAGTATCTGGGCACTCCTAATGTATTTCCAGAACATTTTCTTGTTGCCCTTTACACCCCTTTTTACCTGTCACTCATTTTGTACTGTAGGCTTTGCAATTTTATTCTTTTATTCATATTCTTTTATGTTACTCTTCAGTTGTGTCCCCTTATTGTGACTTTTTTTTCCAAATGCTTGAAAAGCTTTTAATGTGATGTTAACACAGTCTACTTAAGCTTCCCCTGCTTCCTTTTGTTCACATCAAGATGGGTTGCTTTTGTATGTTTAATTAAAAATAAGTCCATTGTTCTCTGTAGAAAATCTAGGTTATCTTTAAATGACTGAGCTCAGGCCTAGACCATACAGAAAGGAGGTTAATTAACTCATATAGAATGGCATGCTGTTATGATGAGCCTTCTTTTAGTACCTAGACTAGCTTGATTAAAGCTAGCTTAACTGTTTCTACATAACAATGCAATCCGTAGTTGGCAGGGCAGCCGTGCTTTTTTTTCCTCTTTTTCTTGGAGTAGGGAAGCCTATTTTGGTAAAATGTGTCATGATCACTTTCACCCAGTTTACCTTCTGCCTTTAAAATCAAAATGAGCTCCTCCCTACTCATCATGCAATTCAAGTTGGTAATGCCTCTTATAACTTCCTCTGTCCCGTGAAGCAAAAGATCATCCCTAAAATACTAGAAGAGTCTGATGGACCTTTCATGTCCTGCCGTGTTGTTTTTCTAACTGGTATTCAAGTAATTGAAATCCATTGTTATCTCATGGGCAAGCTTTTTTAATACCTTTATTAGTTGCTCAGAATGAGTCAGAAAAAACATCAACTTCCTCCTTCTGAAAACAGCTATAGTCTATTATGAAAAATAGACCCCAGTCGTGGCATACTTTCACTTCCTTCTTTTCATTTTCACCTAGAACAGTATCTTTTTTCTCTTCCTGGATTTGATACAAAATGAATCATCCTCCCCTGATTTCCTGTGCCCATTTTCCTTAGCGTTCTTATATACAACTATCACTGAAGTGTGGCACTGTATCTCTAAGATGCTACTAAAACCATATTTTTTCCATAGGTTCACTAGATCCCTGGCATTTGACTTCAAATATCCCAAGATTTTCTTCATAATTTTCTTTTCTCTTTTAATGCCTACTTCTTTATTCTCTGCTCCTCTCTAGGATTCCATATTTCTAGGTCTTTGTAACTGGCCTCTTTCAAAGTTCTTCTCTAATGTTGTTAAAAGGTCACCTCCCCATGTCAGTGAGTCACTGTCCTCAAATGCTCTTTCCTGTCCATGTTGAATGGACATAATTTCTTCCCAATAACATTATGGAACAACACCCCATAGTCAAGTAGTTCAGACCCTCTGCCAAACCATCCACAAAACTGTGCTATTAACCCCAGTATTTGTCACAGAGTGGCCAAAACTCAATCCTCTCCATAGAGGTATTATTCTTTCTTCTGTCAAAGTGCTGTTATAATCTTGTCAGTCTGGCTAGTTTCTTCCATTCTAGATTTGTACCAGCATCTTGCTAATGATGTCCTTGTCTTTGCTTGTATTTTCCCGGTAAGCACCCCTGCTCATTTTCCTTTTCCTGAAGAAACTGGTGGAGAGCAAATAATTGAAAGAATCAGAATGACAAGAGGTACAAGCATTTTATTTTCACACAGGTAGTGCCACCTTAAATAAATAAAGGGTTCAGTTCAGGCAATGCCCACCTATCAGCACAAGCTTAAAGACGTAGATTGATTTTTCTTTCAGGAATGGGGGAGTATATATGATTGTATATTGCCCAATATATACATTAATGTCATTGTGAATACAAGATTCATGTCCCAGGTGTAGTGCTGTACTTACTGTGCCATCAGTTTTATTAGGGAAGGTTTTTACAATAGTGGGTTTCTGGCAGATATTCTTCAGGGTATTTATCCAGTAAAGCTTTGTCTTTCAGGTACCTAAAAAGCTTCACGAAATACAGTGCTCAAGTGTTCCACATGAATCCATTCTATTATATTGAGAATTCTTAGACATGTTCAGAACAGGCTTAACCTCAATTGTTGAAGTCAGTGGTGAAGTTCCCACTGAATTGTTGGGAGCATAAAAGACTACTGAGCATATTTCAAGGTTGCCACAAAATGAAGAGATAGCCAAATTGCTTTGGTTTTAGTACTCATTGAAGGATTAGGTAGTTAATGCATCTCCTTTAGGTCTCTATATTCCTTCACTAACATTATTAACAGCTCTTTTTCATAGGTTAAGCCTTGTAGAATTTGAGGGCTGGATTCTCAGCCTCTGGTTTGGTATACACTGCTCAGGCAGATTCCTGCACTTCATTATGGAAGTGTCTTGGAGAGGTCTTATAAAATAGTGCAGAGTGTATGGTAATCCAGGAGTAATCCCGTACAATTTTATATATCTGCACTGCTGGGGAATACAACGATACTAACTTAGTCTTTTTAGAGGCATGTAAGATTTAAAGATCAGAGACAAAATTTTAACAGAAAAGAATATATTTATTATAACAGGTTTAGAATGCATGCTAACTATACTGGAAAAAACAGCTGAATATGTTGGTCAGGTAAGATCCCTCCACACACCTTCAGTGTCCCAGCTACTTTATGAAGCTGATGACTTGGCTCCCCTCCAACACCCATACACACTTCATGTCATTAGATGCGTAAGAGTCACTCTGCTCTGTTGTATAGCTACTAAATATGGTACCACAAATGTTGATTTGAAAAGTGGATGAGTGGTTGAGTCATTTCTCTGTATAGCCAGTGTTTTAAGGAAAGGCCTTTCAGTAAACTTGTTGCATATAGCCCACAGGACAATGGAGGTGTTTTTCATATAAAAGTAATGAAAATAAATATGGGTAGTGGTGGTGAGAGAAAACCCAAAAAGTCTCAGGGAGGGAGGGAGCATCTGTTGAGGACAGATACATTATGCAAAAGTAGTGTACAGATACAGCCTTACAGATTAAACTCTGGTTTCCATTTTATGTACCACCATAATATAACACTTAAATGGAAATTTTAAAAGAAACTTGTAATGTCATTGGATTTTCCCTATTTTTGTATGGGCAAAGTTGATTTGTTGGCAGAACACTAATTTGCAGATGAATACATTGTTTTATTTCTTTCCTTGTGAGCAAGTGCGTGTGACTATATATTTAAGAATATATATGTATAAAACTCTATGTCAAAGGGAAGTTTAAATCCCACTCTGTAAATGCTAAAATCACAAGTCTCCCTTTTTTGGTCAACAGGTTCAATGTTCTGCTAGGAAGTACCTTCCCTGGCAGGGGGTGGTTTATGTGTGGGGGAGGGAAAAGAAAGCAAAAGAAGAACTGAGATGCTGGACTAAACAGCTTAATTTGCTTTGATAGGTTGCCTTTAAAACTTTTAAAAGGTTTCAGCTAAGAATATTTTAAATTCCTATATTTTTTCCATAGGTAATAGTCCCAGGTATATTAGACCATTTATTTATTAACTACTTCTCCTCTGTATCCAACAGCATTCTTGCTGCAAAGAAGAGCTGTGACAGAACAATATTCATGCTTCCATTTTAGTTCAGTAAAACAAATGCATAATTTAGATTAATTTTCAGACATACGTGCAAGCATGTAATATTTCTTTGATATATATTCTAAATTATTGTTTGACTGTATCCTGCTTTCCATAAATCGGAACCCAGTTCAGCAAAGATAAAGAGCAAACCTATGATAACATAAGTTCTGTTTAAAAGCTAATGCTGTGTGATGAACCAGGGAGGTACAAGATCAGCTCAGCCAAAGCCTGAAGAAACATATTAGACTGTTTTCCCTATATTGAAGAACACACAACAAATATATAAGGGCCCTTCCTTCTTCGTTCCCATCTAGAAAACTTGACAGGTTTTGTGTGATGTGTAATACAGATGTCCTATAAATATATTTCTGAATGTAAGACCAGATTTTTTCTTAACTGGAAAACACTGTCTCCTCTGTCACCACTCAATAGAGTTATATTTTATTTCAGAGCAGCTGGAGAAGTGACAAACGAATACAAACAATGCTTCTATTCAGAGCAATTGTTTAGAACAGAATTTCTTCAGGAAATAATTATACTTGAGGCACTAAGGATGGATTCTTCTCACCTAAATTTAGCCAAATACATAAGTTAAGCCTCTAGTCTGAGATAGTCTTCCATGTTTCTACTGTACATCATGTAGAGAGGTGGGTGATTCACCATTCTCATCTCAGACATCACACCTAAGGAGAATGAACTGCTTCATATAGGATCCCCGTTCACTATTGAGAGAGTCCAGATGACTGTCATAAATTAGACATTCAATTTTAAGGTAACTGCCGCTGGGTAAAATGAGGCATGCGCTGCAGGAAGTGCTTTTCAAGAAAAGTCATGGATTGTGTTACATTATTTGTTAACAGCAACCCCTAAATTGCCCTGAAGATTAAACTCACTAATTGCCATATCACACACATGCAGGAGTAACTTGAGCACATTTTAAGCATGTCAAAATCTCTGTGCCCATGATGATCTCATGAGTTATAATGATCAGGCAAGCCTGGACAGGCTGTACACCGGGCAGCATTGTGGAGGGAAAGTTCGCTGGACATAAAACACGCTGCTCTTATAGCTGCTTTGTAAGTTGTGCTTTTAATTGTGGTGGAAGCATAGCCACTGTCAGCTGACTGGTTAGACAGAGAGAGGAAAAGCAGTCTTTTGCATTTTAAGAGGACTGCTTTTAATTCAGGAGCAGAGGTGAAATTCTAGGTTCTTGTGTGCTCTGAAAAATTTCCAAAACCAAGCTAGCGCTTCTGCTCAGTACCCGTAAGCATATGGTAATTTTTACAGTATCACATGTAGAGTTTCCACTTGGTATGATATGAAAGAGAAAAATTCAGTATTTGATATTGCTGCCTCATTATAATAGCCTGACTTCAATAGCCTTCTGTTCAAAGAATTGGGACAGAATGGGGTGTGAGAAGCTACCTAGGACTACATCACTCAGCAATATGCAGAAAATAAATTGAACAGCTCCTCATGCTGTAAGCCTTCCAATATTTAAACATTTAAAAAAAATTCCTAAAGGGAAAGACCATTAATGGAAGAAGCTGTTCAACTTCAAGGTACCCGATCACTTCTTTTAAAAGGATATTGGAAAGATGGTTTAGAAACTGAAGCAGTATTTGGCTTGTCATTCTTGGGTGGTAAGGATTAAAGAGTTCATATGCTGCAATGGCATACTTTAAATAACTAAGAATTTTTAAAAGTCTAAAGCAAAAGTCACCTACTCTTCTGAGGTTTTGCACCTGAAATCTGTTGCTTCAAAGGAGCCTGTGTGCTCAGCATCTCTAATGGTCAGGCATTAAAGGGTGCAGCACTTTGGTTGACAAGCAATGAGCTGTGGTGGTTTGGGAAGAAGGAAACAGAAGAAAAGAAAGCTGAGAGCATGGTTTATCATCACTACATGGATCACCACATCTGTGTCCGACAAGCGGGATGCATTCTTCTAGCCAGCTGCACCTGTGAGTTGGATTGTTTTGACTCTGGTTATTTTTCTTCCTCTGATTGTAAGGATTTGTAACCTCTTTATGTAAGTAAACAGTAAATTCTTTGGGAAAGGGAGCATCTTTTGGTTGCATTTGTATAATATGTAGCAGGATATTGTGGTCCATGACACTAAATCAATTACAACAATAGGGCTACATTAGTTGTTGATGATGGCAACTGGACCATAAGAAATTCAAGGAAACCAGCAAGACCCCAAAAGTCTAAATTAAGTTATGAGACCATAAGCAGATGCCATTAGCAAAAAGAAATGTTATAATGGACAAAGTAAAATTCTACCTTTAAATTCCTGACAGCATTTTGTTGACATTCAAGTTTTCCTCTACTCTGACCACTGCTTTTCAGTCAATCACTAGAGCAGTATCCAAACACTTCCAGAATTTGAAACCTTATAATTTAGAGGTGATGTTTAAATGAATTTGTCTCTTAAAAAATATTTTTCAATATTTGCCAGCAAACACATATGTCTTTGCAACTGGTGCAGAAGTTTCTCTGGCTGATCTCTGCCGCTAGCACTGCTGTTGTCACTGTCACATGTCTCAAAATATGTAACAGCTCTTTTCTCCACAACCGTTTTCTAGAAAGAAATTTTATTTAGAAGCAAATAGTTTTTAAATTATAAATTTTTATAACTTCATAGGAAAGTGAGATACAAAGCAGGAGGAAGTATAATGAAAAGACTGGAAGTTATTGCACATTTAAATATGGATTTAAAATGTAGATAGGGTCTAAACACATGAATACTGAGCACACAGCTCCCAGGGCGCTTAGGACACTCCCAGCCAACACATGAAACCACTTTAAAAGCTAGGGGATATGTGCAGAGCTTTCAATTCTCGCAGGCTTTTCACAAAATAGATCCAACTGTAAACCACAGGCTCTTGTGAAACAAGCAACGCCACAAAGGTTTGTTCTTCCGTGTATTTCATCAGAAGGTAGAACCACAACTGCTAACTGTCTACATACAATATAGAAATTAATTTGTAAAGGGAGAGATGTGGTGAACTAACAAGAAAAGACTTTTACAAAATCACCTATGGTATTACTTCTGCTTTTGGGACTGACTACCAGGTAACAAGCATGGTTTGTAGCGATACTCTGCTCTCAACCACACCAAGCCCTGGCAGACCAGTTTTCTTGAAGCTTGTTTATTGCTCACCAAGGCATGACCTGGGATTTTTAAAATGCTTGTATTTAGTGCCCTGTCCGCGGATGCTCAGCTCTGTCAACTTCTCCCTTCGCTCTCAAGTGTGTTTTGTGCAGTGTTTGCATTGCTTTTCGGCCACTTCTAGGGCTTACGTTTACCTGGCGGCTGATACACAGCTCCGTCTGCTGGTGGAAAATCAGTAGGACAGACTCCGGGGAAAAGGTGCTCACGCCACCTTGGAGAAGGACCCTTCAGAGGTTGGTTTGCCCCTAAGAAATCAGAAACTTTATTTGTATTTAGCTATTACATTAATGAGTGTTTTGAAATTAATTTGCTTATATTTTATATAAATAAAATCTGGAAAGAATAATTTGTAGAAATGTTTTCTTAGAAGTTTACATTACCTATGCTTATGCTTGTTTATGCAATGTTTGATCGTATAATAAGTGGACATACTAAACCCAAAACATTTTCCTAGATGTATCCATTTCAATTCATTTAGGATGCTTATTTCTGATAGCTCTATCTTCTGCATTTCAGAAACCAAAATAAGGATTTATACATCCAGTTTATGATGTCCTTCATTAAAAACCCCTCTATCAGAGCCTCAGGATACCACCACACAATAAAAATTGTTATGACTTTTCACCTAGGTGAGACCTCCTATTGAATTCTACACAGCAAAGATTTCAGCCAGAGAGATGAGTGAAGTTCTTCAAACCTTGTAAACTGAGAAACCAGAGGAGGCCTTGATTTATCAATGTATACAAGAAATTTTGAAGCTCACTTTGGCATTATTATTGTGGCGACTGAATTAAGCACTCAAGCTATTGGTACAAGGTTCCCTTTATTTCACAAAAGAATCCAACTTATATATGTTTCAACAAAGATGTAGAAAGCACTAACGGCATACAGCCAATACTACTAACACAGGAGCACATATCTGGCTCAGCTGGGATGTTTGCCAGTCCTCAGAACAGTTAAAGATAAAAACATTCCATACACATACTCATGACTGTCTGCAGCCACATCTTCCCAGGCCTACACAAGGCCATCCTCCAACCTGACCTTGTAAAACTAGTTCTTCAAGGCTTGGCAAACATACAGCACAACAAATTCTGACGGTCACTCATGAAAACAAATGCCAGGTATTCTGAGCTGCTCCCACAATTATTAGAAATGCCCTAGAAGTAGACCATCAAAAGCCTTTGAAGCTATTTCCCTTTATTTCTATCCAAAGGAAAACAGGTCAGCTTTCCTTAGATTGAAAAAAAAAATCTGAAAAAAACCCCAAAGAGAAGTGCTGTTTCACATTTTTGGTCACTTGATGGCACTAAACTAACACTGTATACATATTAATCACTGACAGCATAAGAATATTTCTGTGCAGCGTATTTTTTTTTAAGGCTTGGCCTGATGAAAGTGCTTTGTTTTGTTGAGGGCAGATTTCAGACGTAAAAGAGATTAAAAAATAAACAAACATAAAACCAAGAAACAGTTGTGAAATCTGGCTGACTGTGTTTTGTCTGTCTTGTTAGAGTTCATGACATACTACAAATACCATGACGTAATGGAATACGCAGCATATCTGAGCCAAACAAAAGTCAGTTTTCCAACATAACACACTGAAGACCAAACCAATCCTTCCCGCGTAAAATGTGAGCTAAATATCTGCAAACTTTGGACAGTGGCGTTTCCACCAAAATGTGTGGCCGTCAGGTGGCCACCTACATGAGGGACAGCATGTGACATCCTGGCCTTTTCCATGTCTCAGTATCTCCAGGGAAATTGCCAATATTTCAGGGCTAAGTGTTGGGTTTATTGTGCAAATGCAGAGGTGAAGGAAGCAGAGCTTTGCTTGGATGGTCTCAGTCATGTAATAGGAAGCTCCTGCTGTGATAGATGGCTGAAGAAGGGATTGCAGCTCACTGCGTCTCCCAGTAAAGGTACCTCCTCAGGGGGTCTCCAACAAAATGTCTGTATTATCTTTATTTGTACTTAGAAATCTGAGAACTGAGAAATGCTCAGCTAAATGGAGCATTTTTCGGGGCTTTTCAGGATGTGATTAGAGTAGTAAGGGAACATTTTTATTTGGTTGTCAGATGTTTTGAGCTTTCAAAGGGAAGAAGAACAAAATTTTTGAAAATTTTCACCAATCAGCAATCAAAAATGCTTTTGTTGGATCAAAGAGCATATTTTGTTCCAATAATGCCTTTTCTCTGGATGTTTGTAACTTCTTTTTCAATAGGAAGTTCCTTAGGTTTCAAAACCTCCAAAAGTTTTGAAAGATTTTTTTACAACCTCCAAAGGCAGCCTCTTATTTTGGAAACCTAAAGCAGGATATTTCAGCAAGCTGAAAAGGCGGGGAGGGGATTTTTTTTTTTTTTCAAATGGGGATTACATTCAAGCCTTTCCCATAAATAGGTTTTAATGAATCAGTAAATACAACAATTTGTGGCACAAAATTCCCAGGCAGCTCTAGAAATGATGCTGCAGTTTGCAGCCACTCTCCCCGTTTCTTGCAGCACTCCTGAAAGAGCCGCTGTGACTGATGGAGCAGTGCTTGCATGGAGGGACTTTCATAGAACTGAGTATGGGAAATCCCATGACATCACATGTGCCTGTCCTAGCTTAGGAGGAAGGAAATGTGGTCATTGTATCTTAAGGCAATGTTTTTCCTTTTGTTCATTTTTATAGCTAGAGTCTAATTTGATGTGTTTCCTTTCTTCTTTTATTACCTATTACATTTTCATCTGCTTGCAGTATGGGAGAGTTGGATGGTACTCATCCTGAGAGGAAAAAATCTCCATGATCTCACTACTTCTGGAGCACTGGAGCATTTATCTGCAGTTTTTTCATGTTGTCATTGTCTAACTGCTGCAGAGAGAGGGTCATGATGGACTTCACGTTCTCATATCCTCATATCTTCCTATCTTCAATGATTCTGCAACTATCGAGAAGTATGGTGCTTTCTGGGAGTTTTGTGGACTTTACAATGGCTTCAGTTAAGTGGAAGATTTGCAACTTGTCAGTCAGGGAATCCATTGTCCAAATTTTGGTTGGATTTGTCATCTCGTGTGTCCTTAACCATGTTAAGCTTGATGAAGAGGGTTCGCCAAAACATTGCAGTGATTTCCACAGTATGCAAAGCCAATTTCTGCCCTCCTTTCCACTCATGAAAGTTAATAGCTTTCCACAGGAGGTAAATGAGGACAAACTTGGCTTTCTTGGCTTAAGAATACCTTGTTTTCATGGCTATCTGATTATGTATTTAATCCAACTACAACAAACTGAATCTGTTCATGAAGTTGGATAAATGTGAGCTAAGCTAATATAAACCATATGTAAAATCACTGTTCTATGCAGTACCAGTCAAGTGGTATTTGAAAATGTCCTGGCTGGGATAGAGTTAATTTTCTTTCCAGTAGCTGGTATAGTGTTACATTTTGGTTTTAGTATGAGAATTATGTTGATAACACGCTGATGTTTTCAGTTGTTGCTAGGTAGTGTTTATACTAAGTCAA
Organism: Buteo buteo; assembly: GCF_964188355.1. Taxonomy (NCBI): domain Eukaryota; kingdom Metazoa; phylum Chordata; class Aves; order Accipitriformes; family Accipitridae; genus Buteo; species Buteo buteo. The sequence goes on from NC_134173.1 coordinate 37,436,776, forward strand.
GGATTTTTCAGCTTCTCATGCCCAGCCAGCAAGGAGGCTGGAAGGGCACAAGAAGTTGGCACAGGACAGAGCCAGGACACCTGACCCAAAGTGGCCAACGGGGTATTCCATACCATGGGACGTCATGTCCAGTATATAAACTGGGGGGAGTTGGCCTGGGGGGAGGCAGACTGCTGCTCAGCGATCACTAACTGGGCATCAGTCAGCAAGTGGTGAGCAATTGCATTGTGCGTCACTTGTTTTCTATATTGCAATTCTTTTATTATTAATATTGTTATTTTATTATTGTTATAATTATTTTTTCTTCCTTTCTGTCCTATTAAACTGTTCTTATCTCAACGAACGAGTTTTACTCTTTTTTTCCCGATTCTCTCCCCCATCCCACTGGGTGGGAGGAGTAAGCAAGCAGCTGTGTGGTGTGTAGTTGCTGCCTGGGGTTATACCATGACAGAAAAATGTATGGAAATGTAGAAATATGTATGAAAGTCTTCTCAAAAATAATATATGCAAGTCTAGTTTTTAGATGCAGATCTAGTTTTTACAGGCTGAATAAAAGCATAGGATCTCAAGCCTAAATTCAAACTTGCAAACTCACTGCCAGAGAAACAAAGAAGAGAAATGAGGAAAAGTTCAAGAAATCCTCCTTTCAGTATCGCACACTGTCAGATAAGTTTCCCATTATTACATATCTTAGTCTCTTATGCTTTCCATACATGTGCTGGAATCACGTAACACAAGGCACAATTTTTTATAGGTCTGGTAACAAATGATCATCATTTTAATTACAGGTGAAGATTTGATTATGGTTGTATGTACGTAGCTCAGAAACCGCCCTCTCCTTATGTTGCTGAAGATCATTTTCCAAATCGTCTTTTGGTCATACAGCATAAATTGAGTTATTTCTTCTTTTAGAAATTTCTAAAGGTTTTAAAAACCTTGCAAAAGCTATCAGTCAGTAAAGATTTGAATCGCGAATCTAGCAGTTGCTGAAAGGGCTACTAGAGGGACTTTCAGGGAGACAGGCACAGGGAGACTCAGTGGGCCTGCCTGGCAGTGGGATGAGTGCTGGCTGAATGGCATGGGCACTGCGGCCTTGGCCCTCTGTGTCTTCGTGGAACCTCATGATCCTTGCTCAAACAGATTTGCATTACATTTCTACCTGAATAAAATGGGATAAAATGCAGAGGTGGCTGTGACTCAACCAGAAACACACCGGAGACTCCCAGGGAGACCTCTCATGTCCATTCACTTCACTACTTATCCCTTTTAGCCCTATCAGCCATGAGCTACCTAACAGAGCAGACCCACAGCTCTGCTCTTTCAGTTCTGTCTTCTCTTTTGTAATTATGTACACTCAGATATGCTAAGATTTATGCATCTGACAGATGTTTAGCCTAACTAACTCTTCATTGCAAACAATTTTAGTTAAAGGCCTTCCTAGTTGGAGAATGTGCTCATCAGAGTTTCATAATAAAGCTAAAAGATAAAATCTTGGTCTCGGTGGGTAGGTTCATATTGATTCTTGAGGGACAGCCCTAGCAAGGCTCATGTTTGCAGCTCATCCATCCAGCAAACCTGGCCCCAGCAGTGCCTCCCACAGAATACACAGGACCTTGCATAATACTGGGTTGCTTGTTAGATGCAAACATTAAACACAATTAAATACAAGGATTTAATTAATCATTAAATTCAAGGAAGTGGATGACAAAGGGATCAGCCAGGAAAAGAATCCATGGGTGTCAACAGGTAGGGAATGGGCAGATCAGGGATGCTGGTGTGGCCTCAGGCTGCTCTTGAAAGATGTAGACATTGAGATTGACGGCAAAAATCATGTTGCTGTCAAATTCTAATTCTGAACAGCCTTGTGTCTGAGTGTAAAAGAGGGAAGGAAATTGCTGCATCCTCTTCTGCCTTGCAGAGACTGAAGAGACTCTGTCCGTGTGATTTTGCTCATTCTCTACTCTGTTAACATTTCCACTGAGTTCAGTAGCAGTCTAAATTGGGGAAGTCCAGCTTTAATATCTTTTTATGCCTACAACCTTCCCTTCACAGAGCCTACTCATTTCACAAATTCACAGACTAAATTTTTACTTACAATAAAAGAAAAAAAATTTAATTACAGACTTCAAACAAATTATTACTGCATGAGTACTGAAGGCTGATTTCCGTACAAAGAGAAAAAAGTTGTGAAGCCAGATAATAAGCTAGAGCACCTTGGCATAGTTCCCTTAACATCAGCGGAGCTCTGCTGATTTACCCAAGCTGAGAATCTGGCCCGTTAAAATTTAAAGATATACCTACAAACACCTAGTAAATTTGAACTTTGTACTTTGAAATATATGGCACACACTTTATCCACGGGTCTGTGCAGTCTTTGGTTGAAATCCACTGGAATTTAGACATATTATTTTTGGCCACTGGAAAGTGGTCATATTGTTCCTTGAAAGAAACAGAAACATGTTGTGAATTCAAAAGAAAAATTAATAGAATTTTTTTTTTTTAAATTAAAATAAAGAAGGCTATGGAGTTCACACATAGTGCATTCCTTCATCCCAAATTAACAGCTGTGTGCATGAAGATGTCCTCAAGAAGTCAGACTTCATTTAGCTGTCTTCCCTCAGCAATTAAGTGTGGTAACAGTAACAAACACTTTCTTTCCCCTCTTTGCTAACTGTTCGTTTTCCTTTTAATCTCTTAATTCCAGTCCTGAATAACGTGTGAAATTTTGGAAAGACTTAGTCTTTACCGAAGAAGCGCAGTTACAGTTGTGAGTGTTGATGGCGCAGTACCTCAGTGATAACCATCCTTTCTGCCTTGGCAGCCCCTCTGCCTGCTGAGGGACCCCCTTCCCCTGCAGCCCCACATACCAGCCACGTGGGAGGCTGCGGGGTCCTGGCAGAGACCGTGGCTGAGGGCAGATGGGCACAAAGGCTCTTTAAAGAATATATCCTTGGAAATGTTATACCTGCCGGGCCATGGATCACAGATTGGGTGTGTCTATGAGGCCACGCACAGCCCCCTCACTCAGAGGTGAAAAAAGGGGTGCGTGTCCTGTTATCGTGGGTTGAGCATGACAAAACAGGAGTTTTGACTTTTCAGTCAGCAGTGGAAGTCAGGAATAATTAAATCAAAGTTAATGGTCTCAGGTGGAAAACCGAACAGAGGATGTACGTACCCAGATGAACATACATGCCCAAATCCTGCACTATTCAACCCCTGGAAGCCATGGAAGTGCTTAACACACATCTGCCTGGCTACGTAACAGGAGTCATGGAGGAAACTCATACTCTGATCATCCATGCTGCTTGATTACTCAGTAGCCCGCTGGCATGTTTTTGTCCTGTGCCTACTAGCATGCTCAGCCACAGCGGTCAGATTCAGATTTGGGGTTCGGAGGCATTAAGGACCATTCTCAAAAGGGAAGAACGAACAAGAATGACAAGACTTGGCTCCCTCCACCCTTCTCAGTTCTCCAAAGCTGTACTAGCAGCTTTTGTACCTCAAACACGTCAGCATATCAAACTCAAGGCGTGCAACCCTAATTTTATTTTCATGCTGCAAAAGCACCATTTTGGTAAGCTGCAATGCACTTTTGTATTACTGTGACCATTTTGAGCACGTGCATGTACAATGATAATTATATGTTAGAGCCTCAGGGGTACCACGCTGGGCCTGAAGGAGACCTGAAGGACAGGTGGCACCTAGTGTAGACAGGATCAGGCCAGGCCGCTTTGCTTCAGGGCCAGAGAATGGTCCCTGGACAGGTGTTAGTTAGCAGTACAGTCATAGTCAGAGCGACTGCATTTTCAGGTTCAAATAATGAATGTTAGTGCTGCAGAGTAACTTAACTTCTGTGAACTGAAATGCCACCTCACAGAACATGGCAGGTACAAGCGTAGGAAAGGCCTTTATCCTATACATGCTTTAGCTAAGCACATTAAATTCAGGATATAAAAATAAATTAAAATATCAAAGTATAAATCAGTCTGGCATGTGTTTTTCATTACAATAATTCTTTTAAATAATGTTCCTTTAAAAAAATGTCCTTAATTTTTATACAAGTGCAACTCATTGATATGCTGTATTACGCCTGACAAACCAGAGCACAACAATAATAAAGCCCCGTGTTTTATTGGACAGAATGCATAATGCCATCTTCTCCATCTAGAGAGGTTCCTCTTTTCTCACTGGGTTGGAGTAAGAATATGATTAATAAACTAAGTGATAGCTCTAAGAGACCAGTGCTCTTTTCCTCTTGTGGAAGTTAGTAAGACAGAAAACAGGAAAACCATCTTGCAAGTGAGAAATGGCTATTTTTGAAAACATTAGGTACAAGGACATTTAAGTCCAGGTAGCCATTACTCAGTTATGCTCATGCAATTCCTATTGACTTAAATGTGTATTTAGTGCTGATCTGTGCACCACAACACTTACATATTCATGTTCAGTTATTGAGAGTAAATACTCTTGAGACAGACTGCTCAAGACTCACTAAAGAAAACCCACTTCAAGCATAGCTGAACAAACATTACAAATCCTGGGCCAGGAGAGACACAAAACATCCCAGCAATGAGAAATGTATATTCAAAATGGCCTTAAGATACAATGCAAACTTTAAATTAGTTTCTATTGTGATGGACATTCTAGTTTAAAAGGGTCAGATTTTCTGAGGAATTGGGAAACAACCTGAAACTATGGGACTGCTTCCCATGGTGCAAGTCTGATAAAATGGTGTTGACATTATAATACAGAGCCAAAGTCACATTCTGCCACTGTCAGGACAAAGACAAAGGCTCACTAGCTGTGTTAGACAACAGGTTTGGGCAATAATTTGGTTAATTGCTGCATGTATATGTGGAAATGTGCTTAGAAAATGACAAAATTGTTTGACATTTTATCAAAGATCTTCTGCCACATTGCAAGAAAACTGTTCTCAGGACTGCTGTCTGCTCTCTCCATCTGCAACCCACAAACAGTGTGGGATGTACGTGGGAAAGTGCATAGGGAAATTAAACTTTCTAGAACACTTTCTCCTCTAAGGACAGACAAATAGGTTGATGTTTTCAAATATTGGCTCCTAAAGTTAGGCACATAAGTCCTCAGTTCAGCATCTAATTTTAAGATTCTTAGTCCTGATTCCCCCAGTGAATTTGAGAAGAATCAGTGATACTTTCTAAGGATTAGGTGACTGGTCCTTTATTCACCCCATTTTTAAAACACAGACATGTTTCTTCACTGGAAGACGGCTCACTGTTCTGCAGATTATGCATTTGCAGCAGGTTGCATTTGACCTTCAGTTATTGATTACAGAAAGTTGAAAGCATGTGAGTTTACATACATAGGTTTAGCTAAAATAACAAAAAAATCTTTCTTGATACTGCACAAGGCAGTAAATGTTAACTTAAAAAATTTCCATTTGCCATATGGTCTTCAGGTGATTTGATGTAATTCAAAACAGGCATTCAGTAGCCTAATAGTTTTACTGTACCACAGATGTGTGCATTCCCTTTAAATATATTTTTAGTTTGCTTCTCAGTCCTTGATTCTTCTGCTGGCATTAGAAGCCCAATTACAGAAGCAAAGCAAATTCCAAATTCAGTCCACAAGCCTACATTATCAAAACCCTCTCCACTGGAAATATATTCATGTCAGGCTTGAAATACCTTAATCATATTTCTCTTCTTCATCCCCCAATGTGGTATATGAGGATATGATGTAGAAGAGCTAGAAGCTACTCAGGAAAAGCTCTTCCCTGTGTTGTCCGAGTCATTTCGGAGAATTGTGATTTGAGTCTGAGCTTAGGCTCATGGTTTGCAGTTTTAACATGATTATGCACATGCATGACTAGCACCCATACTTGAGTGCACATACCGCAGATTTTAAGTCAGTGGTTCCAAACACATCTTAGTTTGTTTTGTTGCTGTGTCTGAAGTGGCAATGATAGCTCTGTGAGGAGCTTTAGGGAAAAGGGTTTTTTTTCCTTGCTGCTTTGATTTCTTACAATAACAGAAGTATTAGTGTGAAACCTTTGAGCTCAGATGGGAAAATTTTCAAGCCAAATGACTATGTATTCATAGGCTCTTGAAGTTTAGATACCAATGAAATATGTGTCTGAAACCTTAGATGAGCAAGTCCACTTCACTTTGCACAGCCATTTGTTTGGGCTGCTGTCTAGCAGTTGATGCACGATCTTTTCCTCTCCAATCTACCTAATGTAGATCTGACAGATTAAATAGGGAAGGTAGTAATTCTACAGCATGAACTTCTCTAAGTGTGGCCAATGTGAGCTAAGCAGTCTGTAGTTGACAGATACAAATGTTTTGTTCTGTTTTAACCACATGGATCAAAGATTAGTGTAACAGACATCATAGCTGGCAATCCCCTATTAAATCATGTCTTTTCTATCAGTTGCTCACTACTTTTCCTAGCATTATATCCATTTACATCTAGTATATACTTCTGGTGGTTTTGTTTTAAATGACTGGATTTTAGGTGGGACTGTTTCAAATGACTGGATTTTAGACGGGATTGTTTCAAATGACTGGAAAGATGATGAAGCCACTGGTACTTTAAAGGATTTTCAGATTGCCCCCAAAACATTTCCAGAATCACCATTAGTGAAGTGGAACTTCACACACACCAACTCACCAGGGCCAGGAGTATATACTAAAACCGCTTATGTCGTTGTTAGCATGGTGAAGGACTAAGCATGCTTTACGAGAACTAGATATTGCCAGAAGGCTGAGCAGACAGAGCTGTAGTGGAGCAGCAGCACGGGGCATGTTAGCCAAACAAGGCGACCACACTTCATGAGATATGACATAGTCTCTTGTCTGAAATGAGCTCTTGCTTTGCTGAGTTACCTGTGTTGCAAACCCTTATAAGGCACCACTGGTCTTTCTACCTTAGCTTTTATTACATAAAAGCTATTATGGGTGTCCTGGTTTCAGCTGGGATAGAGTTAATTGTCTTCCTAGTAGCTGGTACAGTGCTATGTTTTGAGTTCAGTATGAGAAGAATGTTGATAACACACTGATGTTTTCAGTTGTTGCTCAGTCGTGTTTAGTCTAAAGTCAAGGATTTTTCAGCTTCTCATGCCCAATCAGTGAGAAGGCTGGAGGGGCACAAGAAGTTGGCACAGGACACAGCCAGGGCAGCTGACCCAAACTGGCCAACGGGGTATTCCATACCATGTGACGTCATGCCCAGTATATAAACTGGGGGGAGTGGGGGCGGGGGGATCACTGCTCGGGGACTAACTGGATGTCAATCGGTGGGTGGTGAGCAATTGCACTGCGCATCATTTGTACATTCTAATCCTTTTATTATTGCTGTTGTCATTTTATTAGTGCTATCATTGTCATTAGTAGTTTCTTCTTTTCTGTTCTGTTAAACCATTCTTATCTCAATCCACAAGTTTTACTTCTTTTCCCAATTTTCTCCCCCATCCCACTGGGTGGGGAGTGAGTGAGTGAGCTGCTGCGTGGTGCTTAGTTGCTGGCTGGGGTTAAACCATGACAATGGGTAAGGCTAGTCCTATAATCATACTGTCATGTTGCCATACTGTAACACCACAAGAGCCATCGCATTTTAGGCAGGCGTGGTGGGCACAACAATTTTTTTGGCATAGTGGCCATTCTCTTGGAGACCCTGGCCAGGAAGAGTGTGGTGCTACCTTCTGGGTCTCTCTTACTCTCTTTGCAGGTTAGTGAGTACAACCAGGAGCATCTTAACTGCTCAAAGGTGCCAGGATAGCAGTTGTGTCCCCTGTTAGGACCTGAGCACAGAAAAGGGAGAGCCCCTCCACTCTTTCTCACTCTTGCATGTGTATGGGTAGTTATAAGGCTCTTGACGTGGGAGGGGCATGAGTCGTGAATCATCACAAATGCTGCTGCTAGGTATCACACAGTCCTTTTTCAGCGCTAACACAGGGATACTTACGGGAACTACAATGAAACTAAACACTATTTCTAACCTTTTATTAACGAGATCACAGTTCCTAGTTCAAAGCAGGTGAAACGATAAATACTTAGTTTGAGCAGAGAAAGTTAAATGGTATATAGAATTTTTTATTAAATAAAAAGTAAAAAATTATATTGTAGACATGTTGCTTCTTGCCAAGCTCTTGTTGGTGTTCCAAGAAAAATTAATAGCTGACCTGCTATAAAACCCTGTTCTCTTATTACTTTCTTGAAGCTTTCATCAAAAAAAGATATCTTGAGTGTGTTGGACATTTCTGGTTCTTTTGATGTTTTGCTGTAACGTTAATCTCCACAATGCGGTTGTGTTAACACCTTCCTGTTGCTAAACCAAATTTCACCTTCAGACACAGGGGGACTGAATTTTTAGACAGGGATAATCCAGGACTCAGCAGTAGTGGATTTTGGAAAAGTGAGTGAAATATAACCCAAGCTGGGCTGACTCAGTTGGCAAGCTGAAGCTGAGGCAGCTTAACAAGAAATGAGTCTTTAAAGATCCTGTGTGTTGATACTTCAGTAGTGTGTTACTTTTCTGAAACTTCCAAGGGACTTTATGAGGACTCGAAAGCACTATTTCATGGCTGCAGAATAGCAGATTTTTGCCTTAGGAACAAGGGAAGTTCATGTCAATTGATTCTGGCCCATCAGCTGCTCTGACACCATTGATTATTGGATGTATTCAAATGGCTGCAGATTCCCTTTTCTTCAAGAGTACATAGAAATCAGAGTTGAATGTTTGCTCATGTATTACAAAGTTATAGGTACTACAGTGATATGAATTGTAGAAGTCTGATAGATGGATGCAGGCAGCTAAACATAGGAATATTCTCGGAACCTAAACAAGACCCTCAAAAGTTGATGCCATCAGTATGCGTATGACATCAATTTGATGTAGGCGAACCTCTCCTCAGGCTGCAGTCTGGGTAAGGGATTGCTTGGATGAGGCTTGACTACCAGAGCTCCAGGATATTCACTGGATAAGAGCAATTCCTGAAGGGCACAAGGGAGGTGAAATCTGAGCTATGGTTTTCTATAGCCATTGCAAATGAAGTGGGAAATCTGTCCAGTTACTGGTACCTTAGCTCTAGTTACAGGAATAAACTACTATGGTGGTCCATTGTCATGGGAATGTAACTTTTCCTTTCAGCTCCTAGAACGGTTCATTATGCCCATACATGCATATACATATATGCATGTATACGCAATATATAGCAATGTGTTCTGTGTCAGCCTCTGCTTGGAAAAAAATGTAAGCAGAAACTTCAACTAGTGATGTGTTGATATGTTTATTTTGTGTACCTTGTTTGTGCAAAAATGTTTCTTGCATTTACTTATTTTTTGAAATAACTCAGACTGTCCTTTGACCTGAAAAGCTATTTGGCTATGCCTACATTAGCAAATGTGCGGATGAATAGGAGTGGGTCTGCAGACATTCGTATTATATGCATTTCAGAAGGTGTTACTTTGGCCTAATTCTATTCTGGTCAGATGGGCTGGAGTGCACTAGATGTGCTGCTGGAGTTAGGTTTTTTTATAAATCATTTCTACAAGTGTCCACAGTTCTGAATGTCTAAGCATTATCCTTTAAACATTTGACAGACAGGTCTCAAGGAGCCTTGTAAATCTTTGCAGTTCCAGAGTGGTTGAAATAAATGCTGCTATCGTTGTTTTACAGCTTGGGAAAGCAACATACTGAAGTATTGCATAACTTCCCAACAAAGAATCTTTGTTCGAACCAGGAATATATGCCATGTCTATTGACTTCCAGCTAATTTTTAAACTTCTCCTCAGTAGTTTAAATACAGTCTCTTTCAGAACAACAGATGGCTATAGATTTTTACCTCAAACTGTGCAAAATAGTGTGGCTTATTACCTAATGGACAAAATGGACAAGAAATACATAGGCTATATCAGATTTGTTCTTTGTGACCACATGATGTGAAAGCAAATGCCAAACACAACCAAAATAGAATGGTATTTCAATCAAACCACATTCACTTTGTGGTATTCTAAATATCTAAGCAACATGCAGGGTTATATAAATCAGGCATGCAACTCATAAGCAAAGATATTCACCAGCAAATGTTGTAACTGTCTTATTTAAAATGAATGAATAAATAAGAACCACACTCAGCAATACATTAACACAGATCTTCGACTTGGTAAACAACAGTGACATATCTCTGATTCACACTTATTTTTATTAAAAAAACCCTTTTAAATCTTGTCTAGATTAAAAATATTCATACAGCAACTTTTTGTCTTCTATCAAAAGCCTGCCCTCTATTAGATCAATGACATTTCCTTTGAAAAATGCATCTGGCTTCTGAGACTACAGTGTCCATCAGTGAAATTCCTGGTGGTGAAAGAGCAAGAAGAAGGTGATATAGCGGATAAGGTTACTGACATATCTCCAAATAGGATTTCCTCTGTGGCAATTTTGAATAGTCAATTTTGAACACTTATAAAGAGTCTCACAAACAGACAGTGAAACTTTATTATCTTTAACCAGTAAGGAAATAGGGTATTCTAGAGTCAGATAGATGGCTACCCCATTCAATCTATCCTTCTGCCTACAGATGTGTTTGTTGTCTGATCAGAAAAGTTTAAAAAAAAAGAGTGTGCACAACAAAACCAAAATACACCTGGCCAGTTGTGAAATGCTGATTTCCTAAAATATATTTCTCCCTGACTTCTGTAAGTAATCCATTTAAAACCAAGAAGCATGAGGTTTCACTATACTTAATTATCTTAGCATAATTATAAATGCTAATGGTCACATAATTATCTAGATCTTTTTAAAATCCAATCACTCAACTCACTATTTCACTCAAAAGGTCTCTTGGGGCTGTAAATCCCATATTTTGCATGAAATAATATTTCCTTGAATTTGTTCTTCATTTAACTGCCATTAATTACACCATATAACCTCTTCTCATATTTTGGAATAGAGAAAGACTGGGAGCTTGTCATAGTTTTATATTAATATCACTACATTTCGGTGCTCATTTTATAAGTGAGAACCATAAAAGAATACATAAAAACCTAATGAATGAGTTGAAGACAATCATAGAAAATAACAAGCTTTATAAGCATTATTACAACCACTACTTTAAATCATCATGCAAGCAGTCCTATTCAAAAATATGTCAGGTCTGCAATCAGTCCAAACTCAAAGTATGTATGAATATTGAAGAGGTGAATCCAGACTTTAGGACTGTATAATAATGCCATGCTGCAAAAGGCACCACAGAGAAGTCCTGCGTAGTCTGAAACTGTCAGACAGGTCTCACAGACCTGAACACCCCAGGCCACTTAAAAGGCTTCATAATCACAGATGGATAATTAACACTATTTCACTCACCCCTTCATTTTAACATCTCGATTCTGAACAGCCCTCTTCTTGCACCATTGCAGGTAACAGGGTGTTGCCACTGATGCTGGTGAGTGCTGGACTTACACCAGCCCTTCCTCCCCCCACATGGCTCACTGCTGCTGTCACCACTTAATTCCAGTCCGTCCCCACAGGTCATTAAAGTCATTACATTTTTCATTTCAGAAATCTGACTCTTACCATAAAGCACACTATGGGGTCTTTTTTCTTTAAATAGCAGTATGGGGAGTATTGCACCTGCGTCAAGCAGAGCAGGGAATGCTACTTGCTGTCCCGTGGTCTTTGTTTTTCCAGCCTGCGAGTGCTGTCCCTGATCTCCACTCAATAATTACCTTAGCTGTCATCTCCTCTTTCCTGCATTCATATGGGTCAGCAAACAGGCTTCTTGTCTCCTCATTCTTCAGCATACTCCGTTCTTATCTCTTTCACAGTGTGAACCGGATCTCCTTGCCAAATTGTGACCTTCAGCATCTTTCGGAGTGTTTGTACTCTTGTTCCACCACTCATTGAATGAAGTTAGCGGCGCTCACATGTGTGCTGCAAGGCTTTGCTGGTTAGGCAGGGGCCTAAGCCCATATTTAAAGTTTCACAGGCCCTCCAGTGCTCTTCATTTTCTTTTCTCACACTGGCATCTAACCCTTCACCACTGAAGTTAATGAGAACATCCATTAATATAAATTCAAGCTGTACACTGTAAGCCTGGGCCCAGTGTCAGTAAAAATGACATGTGTAAAGTGTCAGTAAAAGTGTCAGTAAAAATGACATGTGACAATTAATAGAACTATAGCCTATAGGTCCTACAGCTGGATTAGTGACAATACTGACAAATGGAACTAAATAACCGTAGTTTAGCTGTCCCATTTGAAAGCAAGGATGCACTGGTCCAGCACAGAATTGGGAGACAGACTGCTGTAAGTGTGTGGCTCAGACACATCAGCGATCTGCGGTGTGATGCAAACTATCAGCAGTACTTTGCGTGTAAAGGAAAGTGTCATTAGTAGTCTGCAGATTTAAGGCATGGAGAAAATGGGCTCTACTCTGTTGCCCATTTTGATTTTAGGCTAACATGATAGTGTTGTGCAATTTTGCTGCTTGCTATATTGCCTGAACAATGCAGATACAAGCAATGATTTTATTGTCAAGACTAGTTCTTAGCAAAAAGAAGCCAGGGACCTTTAGCTCTTTAGAATAGCAAATATCAGAGGATAAATCAAGATCTACAAGACTCAATACTCCTGCAACTAGCTAGGAGTTTATGCTACATTTCAAGAGTATCTCAAGTTTTTAATACTGTATTTTCTCCCTTGTTGTCCGCCTTCTTATGTTTAATAATTGGAGTCACAGTTATATTTTAAAAAAATGTAATACAACACAATCTTTCTCATTTCTTTTCTGGACCTTCACCCACTCAGGGTGCTGTTCTGTCTCATCCCTTCTGCTGGCTTGCTGGAGCCCGAGACTGATGGAAATCCCCTAAAACTTGCCTAAGAGATGTGGGGTTTTCTACTCAGGAAAGAAAATATGATGCTTCACAGAATCACAAGATAGATGAGTTTGGAAGGCACCCCTAGAGACTGTCTAGTCCAAACCCCCATGCTCAAGCAGGGTCAACTAGAACAGGCTGCCCAAGATTATGTCCAGCTAGGTTTTAAATATCTTCTCTCTGCTCTGCTATCTTCTAGATCACGTTTTTAAGTCCATAGTCCATGAGCTATCTGGATGCAAAATCTTAACTTAAATCCAATAGACAAAATATTTTTTCATAGATTTCATTTATGATTATTTATCACTGTTTTTACTATGATGCAGTGTTTGCACATGGTTGTGGAATCCCTGGTGCCAGCTATAGATCCCAGAGCACCTATTTGAAGAAGAACCTGCTTGTTATTTTGTTGTCATGTAAAGTTGTAACACATGAATAAGGATTATGTGTGTGTGTGTGTGTATACACACATGCATATACATAAATATATATGCATATTTATGTTTATGTATATACATATATACACAAATAAAAGGTGTTTCATTTGTGTACATGTGAAAAGTATTGGCAAAGCCAATTTTACTGCTTTCTCCCTTTCATCACTTAAAAAAAAGTTGTTCCCCTGTACACAAAAGCACAGGAAAAACCACAAACATCTGCCCAGCTGCAAATGTTGAACCAAATAAACACTGAAATCAGTAACAAGCAATAGAAATAATTTTATTTCTGTGCTTTGAGTAACACAAAGGAAAAAATAGCCTTTCTTCTTCTGATGTCAAACAGACTGCAAAACAGTTATGTAAGCTAAAAAGAAATTATTTGCTTGTAGACATAATTCCACTATGAAAACTGCAAGTTAAGTGATTAAAATTGGACCAAGCAAAGTCAAATAAACAACGCCAGAAGAGCTGTAAAACGTATCATTGATGAACAATGTAATTATTATCATGCTCATGAGTACTTCCATTTGCAGGGACGATGGGTCAGATCCCCAGCTAAGTGAAAGACCATACATTCAATTGAAATAAATGGACCTATTTTGGTTGCGTATAAACTGCTGTTTGTTCATTCCCCTAATGCTTCTACGCTTCTTGATGTGGTTACCAATAAAGCTTGGCAACTATCATGGCTGACAAAACTGATCAAGTGAAGCAGAGAACAATGGTAAAGTGCAACTGAAAATGATAATATAACTGTAAATCTTAACAGACTTTGTGATCAAAAATTACTACTTTGAGTACTGAGAGAAATATAGAATTTCTGAGAATTTTTTCAGATAGTCTTTCCTTGGTCAGCACATGGCATCTAGGAACATCCAGGAGCAGGTGTCAGTGACCCAACAAGGTTTACAACACAAAGAAGTTGTAATCTCTTCACAATTTCTGTATCCCATGGGTTGATGATCACAAATGGTGATGAGATAACCATAATGCCGTCTTTACAGTGAGCAAATCTTCTGCACTAATAGTGCAATCATGTAATAACTAGATGACTTCTTCCCAGAGGCAGTCCAGTACTGAGTTGGGAGTTATTTGGGAGGGTTTTACTGAAGTTCATTTTCAGTTTTGAAGAGGCATTCAGCTTCATTCAGAAGTTCTGTTGCTGAAGCTACTTCTGATCAACTAATATGTAGTCAGAGTGCAAAATTGCTTTCTTGACACAGCATTTCAAACACACAAACCTCTTGCATAGCTGCACTGGCTCAACTTTTTTTTATTACATTGAACATAAGATACTTCTATTTGCCTTCATGACTCCCTCCAAATTCTCTTCATTTTAAGATCATCAATAAACCGATCCCCATCCCAATAATTTATTATATTCCACATTGCCTACTTGTTATATTGCATGACTCTGTAAATGTACAGTTTGAGGAAGCCAGAAATATGGAACTAAGTATTTTCCAAAAATTTGTAAAAGAAGTTGTCGTAAATAACTGATGTGAATTATTAATTGCAAAATTTTATGAGCATTATATGAAATAGCCCAGAAGCCACATTTCCCAAGTGAAAAAGAAAAGCCTAACTCACTCAGACTCGCTTAAAGAAAGGATTAAAATTGTCCCTCTATTTATTGGAAGAAAGGAGAAATTGCTAGTAATAAATATTAATCATAACTGAGAATTTTTGAAACAACCACAAATTAAAGAATAATGTGATTCTTTCTGAAGTTTATTAATGAAAAAATGGTAAATTATGTCAGTCCAATACTACTGTAAAAAAGGGGAAACATTTCTATTTGTATGTATATACAGCATATAGTGTAGAATATGTCAATGTCAAATATGTACTCTCCAGTTGTAACTGAAGAATATGTTAGAGAACAGCTGTGGAAGAAGATATTTTCAAATCAGCAATCTGGTCATCCCATACCCATGAGTTTTAAAAGAGCTGGCAAAGGAACTCAATGAACATTAATGCTGAAATTTAGTCAGTCTCGGAGCACTAAAGAAATTCCATTAGACATTTTTAAAAGTTACCATTGTATTTTAATAGGTAAGAGAAATAGTCTAGGCAATTACAGGCCTATCAGCCTCTTCCTGTTCAAATAATAAACAGCTGACATAGTATAAGCAAACCTAAGTGCCAATATAGTTCTGTGCTACAGTTCCTTTTAAGTGCTAATATAGGAGTAATCTAGTTAACGGCAATTCACATGCACAGATGGAAAACAGATCCTGTCTGACCAACCTGATAGGTTTTTTCAGTGAAGTTCGGTGATAAACATAATGATGCTTGACTTTTAGAAGTTTTTGACAGGGTTCAGCACAACGTTCGGGGTGAAAGCTGGAATGATAAAAAAGTAGTGTGGCACATACAACTGATGATAGAAGACTTAATAACCAGTCCTTGCAAATGTGGGAAACGTGTTGGGCAAAGTTATTTCTACCCACTGGAAGCAGAGCTGGAACCATTTCATACCTCTCTCATTGATGATTGGGTTTGCAGATGACGGAGAATCTGTGGGAAAGGCGAGTGATGAAAAGGAAGGGTTGAGCTGCTTAGTGTAAGCAAATTTTCTTTTTCAGACAATCACATGTAATGTCACTCAGGTTAGCCGTCTTTGTGCAAAGGGAGTCACCAGTTGTGAAGAAATAGCTCATCCCAGTACAAATGCTTATTGTGTGGCAGTGGGCTGAGGTGCTGATGTGATCCTTGGACTGTAAACAGAGTGATCTTAAGAGCTGAAAAATTATATTCCATCTTCATTTGGCATGAATCTGACTGTTACTGCAATCCTGTGTTACTGTTTTCTCCGCAGCGTGTGGATAATGTTTACAATTTGGAGGGGATTCAGGGAACAGTCATGACAGATACAAAAGGACAAGTAAACATACCTTGGAGAGAGAGAGGGAATGAAAGAGCTCTGTCTGTTTAGTTCAACAAGGAGCAGATAGGAGGATGCCTTTGGTCCCAGTCTACAGCTGACTGCAGGGGAAAAATAGCTCAGAACAGAGGTTTCTTCAGTCTGGATGTAAATGCATAACAAGATCCAGTGTCGAGAAGCTGAGGACACACACACTCTGTGGTAGTTAAACACTTTAATTGTTTACCGGAATCTGTGGTGAAGTCATCTGGAAATATCTCAGTTAAGATCACATGTTCTTTAAAGTGTTTTTCATTACGGGCAGGAACCAACACTGTGAAGTCCTGTGGCCCGTATCTGAATGCTGATCTCTGAATCAGATCCTACCCACAACATTCTCCCTTCCAGTCCAGCATATTTATTTCACTGTCTGGCAGGAGATGAAAACCCACCATTTTGGTACCTTCTCCTGCACACAGAGACCCTCTTAGAGCCAGTAGCTGTTATGTTTGCATGGGATAAGCATTTCGTACTAGAGTCATCTCTCCTATGCCATCTGCTCATGGCTCAGCACTTAAGACTGCGCCTGCACCTGCACTGGAGTGTAAATCAGATAGGCTTGTGCAATACAGACAGGAAAGCAGGTTAAGTGATCACAGTGGTATCTTCTCTCTACATAATCTTTGAGTCTAGTTAAACAACACTGCGTGACTTTACTTAGTATCATTCTTCAGCAGGACTGTGGATGGCATACTAAGGTTTAGTTAGGAGCCCTAGAAGCAGGCTTATTTAGACAGCCTATAAGTAAAACAACCTTACACACAACAAAACACTTACTTCATATTTATTGGAGTGCACTCTGAGTGCACCAGTGGGCCTTAGATGCCCTTACAAGACTTAGTGCCCCAACAACTTTTTTCCTGATAACTTTTCCTTAACCATAGCTTGGGAGATGATTTAGATTCAACAGGGAAAAAACTACGTTTAAATCTCCTTCACCTTTATCTTTATACTTCTGTTGTATTTTTCTTTATTTACTAGTTCCAGAAAGTGTTTTACTAGAGTTTATTTTCCTCTCTTAGTGTCTGTATCTGGTTATCACCGCATATAATCTTTGTATAGCACAAGCATAATAGTGTTTTGGGCAGTTACATTAAGGGCTTACTGCTAGTTATCTAGTCCCATCAAATATGAATTTCAGCTAAACACCTAGCTGTTGGAATAAAAGAAGATTCTTTTGTAACTTCTGTTTTCTGAATATTGTGTTCATAGTATTATAAAAGCCTGTATTCTCCTCAGCTATTTGTCTGTACTGTTGTAAAGCCCAGCTGTTCAAAAGACAGCTGGACAATAACATAGTGTTGCTTCTCTAAATCACTCAGATACAGGCACAAAGGATGGCAAACACACCACATTACTTTAGTAAATGGTTTAATCTCAGAAAGGTGGGAAAGGATCTCTTGAAAAGTTCTGTTCGTTGGCCAAAACTGCAAAAAGCATTCAGACTGAAAATCAAAAAGGAAGATTACACTGAATTCTGCTCAATTTGGGTAGGGAAGATTAGATGTAGGTAGAAAATTGGGTTAGATTCCCAGTCCAGCCTAATTTCCAAGTTAAACACAGCAGTCAAATATTGTGATAATGCCGCCTAATCCCAAGGGCACCTGCACATTTTACACAAATGGTTCTTCAGAGCTAGAGCTTCATGTAAGGGGCATCGTCACTGCTACTTCTACTGAGGGAAATCTTTTAGTCCTGTGGTTGGGACATTGTGTCGTGGGGTGGGACAACAGGTTGGTGCCCTCTTTGGAAACAGCAGAAAATGAACTCAGGTTTTCCGCTTTCTGGCCAGAAGACTGCTGCTGCTGCTGTCACCTGAGAAGAGGCATTGGTCCCTCCTGAGTGCTTTCAGAAAGCGGTTTGGAGAAAACCCAGGGAAGTCGGTGAGTGTCTCCTGGCAGCACAGAACCATGTGCCATGGGGCAGGAGACAGGCAGGACTTCAGACCCACCTCTGTCCTCAGCTTCTTCCAGTAACTACCCGAACTCTCTCAGGTTGCTAACTGCTGTAAAAGCTGTTCTTAGAGACCTAACTTGCCCTGCAATCGCACTGACTGCTTAGCTGCCTAACTCCACATGAAGGCTTTCATTTCAAGAGTCTAGACACATAAAAAATAGGAACCTACTTCGGCAAATGCTGAGCTTTGTAGCCTCAGTCTCCTTCTATACCCCATTGAAAACATCGTAGCAGAAATTGTGCTTGCTTGATATATTAGCAGGTAGTTTTTGTACTGTTCAGGTGAATAAAGTGAAGCCTATAATGTGGACAACACTTGTTAATATTCTGTGAAGAAATGCCATGCTGACCATGGACCTGAATTGAATGGCCATGACATTTCCTCAAATATAAGGAAGGGCTTGAAATCCTTAGAGCTCTTGTAGAACACAAACCAGCAAACCTAATTCATTACCTGGAAAAAAATTCCAGCCTGCCCTTTCCCCACTGATATTTTGCTGGGTAGATCCTTTGCTCCAATTTTGCTTTTTCTTCCAGCAGTTTTCTGAGGCTTCCCAAGTTCCCCAAGCTCCATATGCTTTCATTTTATGGACAAAACATGGGTGTCCATACAATGTCTCACCTACTAATCATGTTGCTTTGTTCTCGTGTTGCTATAAGATTGTCACACCATCATACAAATATGTAACAAAATACGTTTTGTGTGATTTTTTTCTACACTGTGGGATACCCAGTGCGAGCAATTTCCTCCCCCTAACCTTTCTGAGATAGATGGATGTCCTTCAAGAAGGCCAAGGATTAGATAATGACCAGCTTCGTCAACCTGCCCTTTGTAGACTACTGTCTACATCCTGGGATTAGGTTTCATGTCCTATGATGACTAATGCTTCACAAATACACAAATTTTTACACTAATTCTTAGCTGTTGCTGAAACACAGAACCATGTGCTGTTTGACAGACCCTTGAGCACAGACATGGTGCAGCACTGTCTCTCGGTAACAATGCCATTAATGCATGTGGCGATGTCCCCACTGCACAACCAGGGAGTTAATTTTTTACTGAAAACTACAAATCTCTTTATTTGGATCAGGCTTGGATTAATTTGTCAAACCAGACTTGCAGGGCTGGATATTATCCTTTCCAGGGGATGGTGATTAGATCAGTACATAGGTTGGGGGTCTAATCACTGTCTTATACAGTAATAATAAATATTATAACCTCCTTTGCTTTATGTTTTTCTAGCTGTGCAATCTGTCAACCAGTTTATCTTCTTCTACTAATTAGGCTGGGGGCTTTGGGGGAGTTATACTGTAACTCCTAAATCTCCTTCCTGATTAGCTCCGTGTTTACCTTCATCATTTGATTTGATAGTTTTTACTACTATTTTAATACAGAAGAATACAATTATTAATACCCGTGGTGGGGGCATTGGTACCTTGACTGTGTAACAGTAGTGTCAACTGCTACCCCCCCTGCTGTGCTATCCCAATGCTGAAAATGGCTTTAAATGTCACTTGCATTACATTTTGGAAAAGTGTAAAGAAACGGACTTGTGTGGTAGATGTGGGGACTTATCCCCTGTTGAAGCACTAGCAATGGGGACTGAAAGGCTTCTTTACTCTGCCAGGAGAGAAGTTTTCAGGTGGAGTGGAGGCAGTGCTCGCTGGACTGCATTGTCCCTGAAGTCAATGAGATCTGTCATTTGGATGACCATCAGTTGGTCACCATTGGATTTTGCCCTTTGATGGGAAATAGAGGAAAAGTTTCCTGAGCAAAACTTTTGCCCGCTTTCTTTGTGAACTGAGAACTGTAAGTGAGGGACCACATAAATACTCACTCTCTGAGGGACTTTAGAAGGTAGAAAAAGCACTCTGAAAAATGATTTGTAAGTTTTAATTCTAAGGTTATGAAAGAAAGTGGGGCAGAATACACATAAAAAAACTTGGAAGAAAATATTTTCTATTTTGCTGATAATAGCTGAGGGCAGTGTTTACATGAGGTAAGGAAAAGGTGCTCTAGAAAATGGACATCATAAAAATGCCCCTTAACTTAGGAGTTCATGTTGAAAGAATCAATAACTTTCTCCAATCAAATAACTCCACATATTTTGTTTTTAATTTTTTATTAAAAAAAGAACAACAACCCAAAACAGGAAATGAAATGCAAACTCACAAAATCTGCTTAGGAAAAAAATTAAAAATTCAAAGGAAGCAAAAATGAAATTTCCTACAGAAACAGTGCCTTGGCTGCAGGGGACATTTAGAAACTCTTCTGTTTTCTCTTTTTCTGGTTAAATTAGTATCTTGATATGCTGTATTGTTTTTGTGTGGTCAACAGCTATGGGAAAACATACTTCAACTATATTGTAGCCAACTAAAAGCTGCTATTGAAAGCTTCATTTTTATATTTCCTGATTATTTTTTTTTTAATTTGAACTGTGGAAACATAGCATAATATTACTACAGCTGCTTGGATGTAATAAAGATCTGAAATGACACAGAATCACATGAGTTGTGGCAAAGCCCTGTAAGTGATGCTGGTCTAGTTTACAGACAAAGTAAATGTGAAGAAGTGGGGGAGCACAGGATCATAAAATCCTAGTTTGGGGATCTTAGCTTAATTGTGAGCTTAAAAGTACCACTGGGGCCAGGGCCGCCAGGCAAATGTAGGGTTTGCTCTATCCTGAAGGATGCTCATCTCTGACAGTTCCAGCAACAAGAAATTATGGTTGGTGGGAGCAGGGTGTGGGAGATGAGGGGGCACAGGGCTCTCTGTTAGAGCCAGTGTCAGTACATGCAGGACACTCTGTCCTGTTGTACTCAGAGGACAGAGAAAAGAGAAAATTGAAGGTAATGTCTCAACAAGGATGTGTTGAGTCCATTGGCTACTCCAGTAGATTTTAGAGAATTTCTTTCTCGGGTCCAAATTCTAATGGATTTGTAGTAACTTCAGTCAGGGCAGCTTAAAAGTTGATCAACAAAATGAGCTTGGGAGCAGGCTAATCCTGGAAAGGAAAGAGGAGAAAAAAGTTCCCCAAACCAGCTTGTGTGTATCCTGCCCAGCTCGCTGCCTGTGGCAGAGGCCAAAAGGGAGCCGGGGAGCCGGAGACAGTGCCTTCCAGCAGGGGAGCAAAAAAAAGTGCTTCTGGGACCAGACAGGAACAACAGGACTGTGAGCACAGGGAAGGCACCAGAGGGGCAAGCCAAAAGGAGCTGAATGGTCAAAACTCTCCATCTTACTGCCTTGACAACAGCCAGTCAAATCTAGGGGTTTCCAATTAAAAAAAAAAAAAAGAAAGAAAGAAAAAAGGAGGGATATTGAACCAACTAATTCTCAGTGTCCATGATAATGAGGTTTTGGATAAACAAACAGTTTTCGGAACTTAAGCTTCTTAGAGTATTAGGAAGAAGAAATCCTCAGATGTCACTGTAACGTGTCTGCTTATTTTTTTTAACACAATATGTCATGGAAGTGCAGCTGATGGCCACTCTTGAGTGTAGTTCAATAGACTAGCACACTGAGATGGCCATATGTGGGGAAATAAACATCTTAGTAAACTCCTTGGCATGTGACCAGTATCGAGTATAAATCTACAGAACAAGAAAAAGCAGCCCTTTGTGCCACATGATTATTTTTAACTTGAGCTTTCAAGTAGCTATCAGAGATTACCTCTCATCTTTCACAGCATGAATTTCATGTCTGTATTGTTAGGAAATACAGAACAATATGGAAAGCATGAAGAAAGAAAGGAGGAATTAAAGTACCTAAATCAGCTGAGTCATGGCTGAAATACAAAAAGGATTTCTGAAGGGTTGAGATTGAAACAGTAATGAAAAAATCCCTCATCTATAGCTATGGGGTTACTTACTACAGTGTTTTTGATGGGAATTATGACAGGGTTCCTGGGGATTCTCTTGCTTCAATTAATTAAGCGCACACTGAGAGGACTACTTGAGCCCTGCAATGATTATTTCTTTTTTTCATGGGAAAGTAGGAAAAGCGATTTGAAAAGAATTTGGTGAGCCTTTCTTTCATTTTCTGATGGTGAAGGCTTTGAGTGGAAACCAGAGCTCAAACCACAGACCTGAGTCTGGGAGCAGAGCATGAGGTGAGATGTGACAGGCACGGAGGGGAAGGCAGTATTGCAAGAAAGAATGGACAAAATCTCTCAAATATCATCACCCCCCATATCAATTTGTTCTCCTTTCTTATTTCTTTTCTGCATTCCTACTGCGTTTTGCCTTTTGCCTCTCACTCTTAATTCGCTTTTGTTTCTGAGCTGCGATACGCTTTTTCAAGAGAAATAGCAAATTGTTTTGTTTTGTTTTGCTTATTTATTTTATTTTTAAGTGAGGCAAAAGGGTAAGTCTTCCTCTCCAGGGAAAGATGAATCACACTAGCTCCTGTAAGCACTAGGCAGAGTGCTAACTAACTCATTGGAGCCGTATGGTCTTTCAAAACAGTCTGCTATTCTCCAAGGAATCAGTTTAACTCCTATAGGAGACACCACTCCCCAGATTTCTCAGAAGAAAACCAGGTTATTTGAAACGATCTTCCTCTTTGAAACAAGTCACTCAGCACTGCGATATTCTTTTCTCTCTTTGAAGTTGGACATACGGTAGTGCATGTGGTAAGTATGAAAACACCACTGGGTGATAAGAAACATACAATTAAGCCCATAAGTGATAATGAACAGATGCTTCCCTCCCACAAATGCTTTCTCGTATCAAACGAAATCTGGCTGCAAGATTTTATCAATTCTAGGAGTTTACTCAACTTTAGAGAAAAATGTGGCCTACCTTGATAATATCCCATATGGTTATCTCTTGCCCCAGGGCTTTTACCTTTGTGGGTATGTTCTTGTTGTTTCTGTTAAACTGATTTTTCTGATCTCAGCAAAATTAAAAAAAAAAAGGCATGTGACTCCTTGTGGGTTTACAATAAACAAAGCCAGTGCACACATGCTATCTGATGGTGGATCTTTGTCTACACTTCTACTAACTACTGAGATATATTTCCTCTAATGGGAGTGAGCAAAGATAAAACTAACCAGTTTATATCAGTAACATAGCAAGGACATGCTGGCGAAATTAGTTTGTCATCATATTTGATCCAGGGCTGGCCAGGATAGGATTGTTTCCAGCAATGATCTGTCTTTAACACGTTGAAACTTCACTTTGCCCTCTGGTATTACCATGCTAGTATTTATTATTACACCTCAGGAGTGCCTGGGCAGAGATTGGGACCTTTGACACTGGGACCCGTGCAGGTCTCCAGCAGGCTGGATAGCTGTGAGCCCTTGCAGCTGTGGGGCGGTCGGTGTGGCCTGGAGGGCAGCTCAGCACCGGGGCTAGCCCAGTGCCTGCACCCACCTCCTCTCCAGCTCTGCCACTGCTCTGCTGTACAGCCACCAGTCAACCATTATCTTCTCTGCGTACCTGATTCTTCCTTCCTTTTTACGTGTCCCAATGTTTTAGGTGGGAACCTCTGTAGGAGAAGGATGCATTTTATCATGTGTCTGTCGAGTGCCAATCTTGGCATTCCTGTGATATGAATAATAATTCCAATAATAAGGCAAAGCCTGACCATCTGGCTGCTATTATGATAATGTCTTGCTCCGTGACAGTAGGTCACTCTGTGCAGCTGCTTCTCTGGCTCATTCTGTATTGGAAAAGACTACTCTTCGGCTTTGGGCTAAGTCTCCGTGGCTTGAAGATAGAAAAGGCCTGTGGTAGTGCCACCTGCCCTAGGTACGGAGGCTGAAAAGAAATGCACCATCAGGAGAGTATCACTCAGGGTTGTATGCTTTGATACTCAGCTGCGAGCAACAATTAAGCCACTGGTTTCACTCCCAGAGTGAGCGATGGCCACTGCTCCTGAGCGATCGTCTTCTCAGATCACCCTATCCATGCCTGTCTGGTGTCCAGATAACATGTTCCATCCTCCAGGAGTGAACTCTCCTGCTTTTATTCAAACATCTATGGGTAATGACAAGATTATGACTTAGTAACAAACCTCTTCACCTCCCGGTCAGCTCCAGCTCCAGCTCCTGCAATGTGAGCCAGCACAGCAGAGTGCTGGAGTGTCATCCTTGCCCACCTCACTCCATTTGCTGCTTGCAGAATTGCTGTGTTCCTGGTTGGCATACAGCAGACTCTTTGGTGCTTTGGGATCGAGATACCACTATAGCTGTGAGTCACAAAATGAAACAAAACATAAATTAGAAATTACTTACGAGCTGCATAATTTACGTTGATCAGAATTTTCAAATGTGGCCTTTTTCAAATTATAAGATGAAACGTGGCTCCTGTGATGATAATTCACATGGCTGAATATAGTGCTACTGATAATAATACTCAGCAGTGGGAAACTATTGAATGCTTAGCCTCACTGTTTATCTATTATATTCTCCCATTAGCTGTTTTATTTTATTCCATCTAGAGTTTGCTTTAGTTTGTGCAGTATGTTTGGCACAAGCTACATTAAAAAAGTGCTATTGCCTTTACAAAATTATTTTTACTGTCTCAGAGAGCTAGCTTGCAAATACAAAACTGAAATTAAAACTCCTTTCCCCTCATATGTACATATAACTCCAGAATAGACTGGGACCTGAGCATAACTGGATGAGCAAGAAAAATTTCAGTAGTCTTTCCTGCATGGTATGCAAAGACCAGCACTGGTGTATGGCCAATGCCTTGCTTACGGTGCTGGCCAATGTGTCTGCAGGGCCACTAGGTCCCGATGATTCCCTGTGTGAGGCACAGAAAAGGTGCAAGGGATGGATGTGTCTCTTTAGCTATGCTGTAGCTGACCCCAGTGTAGCGATTCAGCCCCCAGACCAAGCAGGTTAGGGTGGTCCAGCCCCCCGCCCATGGCCAGCCTCCCCTCAGGCAGGCTGGCTGCATCCGTACCGCACAGCCCTCATCCCAGGCTCCTGGGCGCTCCCACGGTACCCTGGAGCTGCAATGCACAGATCAGTTTGGAGCTGCAATGCACAGATCAGTTTGCATGAAAGGTGGTTTTTTTTCCCCTCAAAACCCATGATAAAGATTTTGTAGCCCCCTGGAGCATACGGCAGGAAAGGGAGGCTGTGTGTGGGTGTTTGAGTAGGGTCTTTTGTGGTGATGGGCATGCAGGGATAGTATTGGAGTACCGTGTAGGGCTGGTGCCATCTTGTCCATCATCAAGGACAAAACTATGGTGTTTCCATAGGGAAATGGGTTTAAAAACACACACAGGCCTGCAGTGAAGAGGAACTTGACTCCAAGAAGTGAAGCCCAGGAGTGAGCTATCACTTAAGCAACAGAGATACCAGGGCCCAAGAGTGAATTGGTGAACTAAGTTATTTGGCAGTGCTCATATACCTTTTAAATCCCAAAGATGTGCTGAAGGGGTATACAGTTTATTTACCTGTGGTTTTTTTACCACTGATCAGGCCAAACTTGCTCATATACAGAAGTCATCTCAGGCTGTAATTTTTTAAATCCCCACAGAGACCTTGCTGCAGCAGTGTCCTTGGGAGAAAGGCGGGTTCTCTGCATGGCCCAAAGCAGGTGGAGCATTCACATGTCATATTGCAAATTGGATGCTTAATTCCTTTGGGACCACTTCCTTTGTGTGAGGCAAATTAAATCTCTGGCTTGTCTGAGGACAAGGAAAGAAGACTGTTTTGAGGACAAAGGGGAATTTCAACCCTCTCTTGAAACACAGCTTAATTCATTTTAAGTGTTTGCTTCTGTGCCTTTACCTATTTTATCTATTTTCTCTTTTGATAAGAAACATAGCATGGAATTGAAGCATTCTTTCAACACCATTCTGTGTTTGGCTTCACTCATATATTTCTACAGCTTAAATTGTTTTTCTACTTTTTAATTCAGTCGTATTCAAAAAAATGGCAAAAGTCCCTTTAGTCTTAATGATAGAAGACCAGGTCTTACTGGAGGAACATCTT
Organism: Buteo buteo; assembly: GCF_964188355.1. Taxonomy (NCBI): domain Eukaryota; kingdom Metazoa; phylum Chordata; class Aves; order Accipitriformes; family Accipitridae; genus Buteo; species Buteo buteo. The sequence continues at coordinate 37,462,906 of NC_134173.1, forward strand.
CTTCATAGAATCATAGAATGGTTTGAGTTGGAAGGGACCTTAAAGATCATCTAGTTCCAACCCCCCCTGCCACAGGCAGGGACACCTTCCACTAGACCAGGTTGCTCAAAACCCCATCCAACCTGGTCTGGAACACTTCCAGGAATGGGGCATCTCTTCTCCAGGCTGGACAACCCCGACTCTCTCAGTCTGTCCTCATAGGAGAGGTGCTCCAGCTCTCTGCGCATTTTCATGGCCCTCCTCTGGACTTGCTCCAACAGGTCCACGTCCTTTTTATGTGGGACGCCCCAGAGCTGAACGCAGTACTCCAGGTGGGGTCTCACAAGAGCGGAGTAGAGGGGGAGAATCACCTCCCTTGACCTGCTGGTCACGCTTCTTTTGATGTAGCCCAGGATACGGTTGGCTTGCTGGGCTGTGAGTGCACATTGCCAGCTCATGTTGACCTTCTTGTCAACCAAGGCTTCTAAGGCTTTTTGACTTCCATGTGTCTCTTAAGAGGAAATTTTCTGATTCATTTTGGGAAAGGCATGCAAATCTTGAGATAAATTCTTCTCCCAAACAAGATATAAAGAACCATTTGGAAAGTGACCAATGCAGGCAAAACAATTACAACAAATTATTCATATGATTAATTCCATTTTTTTCTGTTTGCAAATATGCACCATGAGTCTGATGTTTAGAGAGATGAACTAGCTGTTTCTTGATATGCAGCTTATTTATGAATCGTTCATTGTAATTCCAGTCATAGCTCTTTTGAGTGTACACAGGTCATGCATTGGGTCCATTTTCCCTGACTGGATGCACATTATTCTTTCAGAATCTGGTACAAGTATTCATTATGACAATATCATAGGCATGATTATTTGCTGCTATTATGAGAGTTCCTTTTCTTAGAGCATGGGGGGAAGGTATGCTCACCCAAAGCAATGTGCTGAAGAACTTCCATACAATTGGAATACAATTCCATACAATCCCAGCTGTGGAGATGGTTCTTGCTCCATCTCAGACATTTTGCATGTCGTACAATGGTCAGTTTTTCAGGTGTGATTGAAATAGCTGGCAATGGCTGATGACCCAGCTTCAGTTGACTTCAAAGCACAGAGAGAGGAGTGGAGGTAAGAGCAGAAAAATGCTGGAGGAGATGGATAAATGAAGAGGTAGCTTGGTATCTTTGCCTGCCCACCTACTGCTATGTCGGTGTGTTGATGCAGCACTGCTGGGTGTGGAAATCCCCCCAAAGGCAATTATTAGACTCCTTACCAGCCTGTGAGAGGTATCTCCCATAGTGCAGATGTTTGCTGTGCTCATGGGACTGGTGTCTGGGAGGGCAGGGAGCAGGGCAAAGGCATTTTGGTGGAGCGGAGGTGCTGAGGAAAGGACAGGCTCTGACAAACAAGGAAATAAAGTGCAGCCTTTGCTGTTCTCAAATGGAAAGCTGAAGGTGTCATCAATTACAAAAGCAGTTCACTAACTCCTGACCTGGGCAAATGGATCCACATCTCACAGTTCGGTGAGGAGCATCAGAAGGGACATTTACCCACTTCTGGTGTAACAACCACTCTGTCATGGAGATCTCTCATCCAGCCCTCGGTGCCTACAGATGCAAACGGCTGTGCCCCAGCTACAGCCCATGGCTGTAAGTGATGTGCTGATATCTGTTTGGATTATTTTGGGAGGAAAAAAAGAAAACCAAAACATCACAAAACTCTCTTTTGCCTTCTTCCTATCCAAACTTTTCTCTAGATGCAGGAGGTGCATCACAAAAATAAGCCTTGGATCAGCAGTTGTTTCTGACCCATGGATTATGTTTACTTTTGTTTCATATCACAGGACCTTGTGGCTGTCTTGGCCTGGCTTAGATTTTCCTGGTGCTGTTCATTGAAATGTTTTATTTTTCACCATTGCCTGCAGGCACTGACATGGATTAGCCTTGGCAGCACCACGCAGGGGGCTTACACACCCTGATGCTCACTAATTACAACCTCCTGAACATCCTAACAGCTATAATAATACAGTGATGTATATATGAAGTCACAGTCTGTCAATGTATTGCCCCTGTGGTGTAAATCCTGCAAGCAATATACTCATGACTGGAAATCTCCTTATTGCATGGAGAGTTTTGTTCTTTAGAGTGGTTTCTATTTACATATGCTCCAGTTCTCTGAATGTCCAAGAGAATGCAGTACTGCACAAACCTGCATCTTGAAGACACATGGGGATGTTATTTCCTTTCTTTTCCCTTTATTTTCTTGCTTTTGACTCCCTTCTTTCTTCCCATAGCTACTTGCCAATGTTTTTTCTGGCAAAGTAGCTGAAGTACCCAATCAAGGAAAACACATATACGGTTTATTTGTTTGTTTTAAATCTCTGTGTTAACAGTTAATGCATTTAACTTGCTGTCAGGGTGTAAATATGAGTTCAGCCACCTAACTTCTGGTGTGTGAATTGCTGAGTTACTAGTGATGAGGTGCAGTGCAGGGAAAGACAGTAAATGTAGTCCTAAGTGAAACCTTTGAACTTTGTGCAGTGCAGCTGTAGGAGCTTTGGTCCCCTGCACTTCTTCAACCAGCTGATCAACTTCTAATAGGCAGAATTACTTCCTAGTGTAGTGCAGACATAGGTTTTTAGGCTCTCCAAGTACTGTAAAGAAGTTGGCAAAGGAGAGAGGAGTTTTTTCCTACATAATATTGGCCTTAGAGGTGCTGATCCTTCTTCTCTGCCCGCAGAGGGAGGCCAGCGCAATCAGGTTCCTAACAGTGTGCCTCCATCGGGTGCTAGAGTTAGGTCCTAATGCTCTACATGATGGATGGGCTGGGTGCTGGACACCCCTGAGCACCTGGAGAGCTCTGCTGAAATAGGAGAAAATGGCAGATAGTGTGTTCTGGATCAACTGTGGTGACCATGTTAATGAAGACATCTGGCATTTCTCTTGTCCTGCTCCACTTGGTTCCAAACAAGCTCTTTGAATGATAAAGAAAGACCTCACAGAATTAAAATTACTCATGTATGCCCTCTTAACATCCCCTCAGCATGGGCATACCAGAGCCACATTAATTTCATTGCTAGGGGGAATTCCCTACCTCCAGAAATGGGAGTGGATTTGCCTGTAATAGCAATTAGGGTTTCAGTAGTGAACCCTCTCCAGTTTTCACACACTGAATGTATTCTCTAAAGGAATGACATCAAGACAAAAAAGGAAAATAAAAGGTCTGCATCATGATGTTTGACAGAACATATACACTACTTCTGCAGAGACTGAAATAATCATAATGAGGCTCATGGAAAGTTGCAAACATGTAAAGGTTGTATGAAAAGATGCATAAATCAAATTTATGAAGTAATTTCAATGCAGTTTTTTGGATGTAAATTCTTTTAGAGGACTCATCAACCACATTTGGGTATGAATCTTATTTAATAGTAAGAATGATGATGATTAAAGTATTAGACACTAGTGAAAACTTCTCCACTTCTGAAAAAAAAAAAAAAGTTAAATCCAAGCCTTGAGGCAAAAATGTTAAAAATAGACATTTTTTTGTATGAAACCATTTGCAGAAATGAAACTAATAGGTTTTTATCTAAACCATCTGGTGGAGGAAAAGCATTGAAATGTAAAGTCACGTATTGAAGCCCCCAGAGATTTCTTTTGAGTGCTATATGTTAAAAAAAATTAAAAAAGGAAAACTCTGTATCTTTTCTTTCATTTATCTGAGGCCTTGCTCCCCGGAGTCCAAGCTTTAACCAGTTAGCTTTGCTTTGGCAACCAATACACTCCTGCTTGTCTTTGCGTTGAAGTTGCACTCCCAAAAATGCAAACTCAATTCATTTCAGGAAAGTGATCAGTGGGTTAGAGTTTATGATTTGCTTGGGAGGATTTTTTTCCCTTAAATAAACGTCTACAGGAAACTCAGTTACAAATGATGTTCACTTTTGTTTTTTCTGTACATGTAAAATCAGACTGTGAAACCTCAGTTTAAAATAGCACACAATTTACTGTAGTACATGAGGTGTCCCTTTCCCAGTTTGAGGCCAAAGAACCATGATCTGCTGGGCTTTCTTTCTGTCCCATGTGTAGGGGATTTTGTGTGAAACAGAATCACAGACTAGCCCAGATTCAAAGGGATCTCTGGAGTTCTGGTCTACCCTATCCCCACAGTCAAAGCCAGTGCAACTTAGAGGGGCCTGTTCAGGGCTGTCCAGTCAAATTTTGAATATTTCCAAGGACAGAGGTCCCCCAGCCTCTCTGGGCTCCTGTGTCAGTGTCTTCAACCTCCCTTGTGGTGATTTTTTTTCCTAATACATAATCAGAATTTCCTCATTGCGACTTGCGTCTATTGTCTCTTGTCCTTCATGTGCACTTCCAGAAAGACTTGGGCTTTGCCTCCTCTATAAAGTCCCACTACGCAGTTACAGACTGCAGTGAGAGCTCCCCTCGGATTCCTTGCCTTGAGACCAACCAGATCCAGCACTCTCAGCCTCTCCACCTGTGCCCTGTGCTCCAGCCCCTGACCGTCGTGGTGGTCTCCACTGGATTCACTCCAATACGTCAAGGTTTTCTGTGTACCGGGGTCACTTTTGGAAAGGCTTCCACCTCTGGGCTCAGGTTCCTTCCCAGTCCAAAGGTGACAACAGTACAAGAAGACAGGACAGCCTGTTTCTGGCTTTTGATCAAATTGTTCTCAGAAAATTATCTCTTGAGGATTTAGAAATACTCAGCCTTGAAAACTCTATCACCCATGTACCACAGAAGCACAACTTTCCTTCCAGGACCTCATTGTGCGACTGCTTCCAGTCTGTTTGCAGAGGGCAGCTTCTGCTGGGGACTCAGATGCAGGACAGTCCCATTCAGCTGTCACGACTCTCTCCTTGTGGGTCCTATGAGTCTCCTCGATGGGCAGATATATGTATACATATGGTGCTTTGTTAAATCTGATGCAGAAAGTCTGACAGGTGAAGGACTTTGCTGGGTTCTAGGGAGAAATTCTGCAAAAAGAGAGAGAGAAATAAAGATGTTTGAGGGATATGAACAGTATAGTCAAAATTCCAGTTTCATACGAGCTTTGAAATTTTAATCCAAAATTCCAGCAACAGAGATTACTCAGACATCTCTCTCTTGTTATTTTAATCTTTTTAAGGTTAGTTTACAGTTAAGTTTGAAAATAGCACTCAGCTGTACATATATGACTTAAAAGTGGAAAACTGCTAAAGAAAGACATGTAAAACCTGGAAACCCCTGTTATTTATTATTTGTAAAATCTCATCTGAGTTAAATCTGTCGTCGTGGATATGAACACTGCTTCACAGTTGTTGAACTTCAGTCATGACTAAAGCAGAAGACTGTTTTTGAAAATTCTCAGATCTCAGCTACTTTTCCTCTAAATAACTCTGTGTCCCTGGGCACATCACTTACCTTCTTTCATATTCATCTCTTTAACAAAACCATGTAAAGCATGCTTGTATGCCAGAGATGTGGAGAGGCTCAGCTCATTATTTCAGAACTCTGAGCAAAAGTAGGTATCTAAATGTGAAGGCTTACTCTACTAATCAGGGCATCAGATAGCCTTATTTTTTCAAGTGATGACATTCTTTTGAATGAACTTTGGAACTTCATGTTGCTATCTAAGCTGTGCTATATAGAGAGCAGGGAAAATCTCTCTTGCATCTCCAGTATTTAACAATACAACTGCACTGATGACATAAACATGGATCTGGGTGTTTCATTGTGAAGAAGGTCAATATTACAAAAGCAACCTGCAGGCTTTGTGTCTGCAGAGGGCTTACATTGCCACAGTTGCTGTGCTAGCATGGTAAGGTGAATAGCCCCTCTGCCTCCCACCCCCAACCCATATCGGAAAGGCTTTAGACTTTTTTATTTCCACTGAAACTTGGCTCTTTGGGAGTGCCAAGGGCAGCATATATGCTGTGCATAGAGCTGGGAAGTTTTTGACTCCATGTATCAAAGTATGAGAAGCCTGAATATTCACTAGAGGTTTTATTTCTTTCTTTTACTTTTTTTTTTCTAATTGTGGAGCTGTGCAGATTGTAGGGCAAAACTTCTTAGAAAGCTGGTTTACAGCAGCATCTGAAATGTGTGATTCTTGGAGCCTTCAAGGACTTCTGTATTACAAAATGTGTGCCCAGCCTTGTGTGAAACGGTGGCACATGGACTATTACCTACTTGTATGTTTGAATTAGCTAAAGAACAAGTGTTTTACAAAGGTATCCATCCTTGATCTAGCATCTTTTTTTCAAGTGGTTGTGCATCCACCATGCTGCTTGGTAAACTCAGAGTTAAAAGAAGAAGTACTTTGTTCCCTGTTTGAAATTTTCTGACCTAATCTTCCAGCCTCTGGACATGGCTATGGGTCCTCTGGTTCTGCCTGCTGTGTGCGCTCAGTAACTGCCGTCCGCATTCTCACTGTTCAGCTGGCTGGCGGTCTGGAAAACGCTGATGTTCTAAGGGTTACTGGATTACAATTGTTCTCTGCAAACAAAATTCACATCTGTTCTGACAACTTATTTCAGCCTGATGCAACTTGAAAAGGTCGAGATTAATCCCAGAAAATCAGACTTCTATTGGAAAGGCCAAATCAACTTTAATTGTAACACATGGCTATTTGTATTGGCGTTTAGCTGCGGCCATTTATCCTTCTTTCCATTGGTATTATTTGTTTCTGAGCTCTCTACTAAAGCCTACAATGCAAGCTGAAATGTTTTAAGTAATGTAACAAAAATAACAGCTGACATCTTTCCTTTTACAGGTTTCCATTGACCCAGGGTATTTTGCGTGCATGGCTTTTATGACTTTTGTTTATCAGCAGTCTGGGGAAAAAAAAAATCATAGAAGAAAATGTTGGCTCTTTTTGTAAAGATTAATGGTGTCTACTGTACTTTCACACCCCCTCCTAGCCTGTTGGCTTTATCCATCAGAGCCCAGGGGGGATGAACCACTCGCTCTGGAGTTCTGCCTCCTACCAAACTTTGATCACAGGCGCTAAGGGGTTTAAAAGCCCTTTGCATTACAGCAGTTGCAAGCTGTGGGTTTCCGTGTTGGTGAGGTGACTAACAGCAGCACCCTCCCCTCGGCATGCGGGACAGGTTGGTGTAGCACCTCTCTAACCACCCCGCTGGCTGGCTCCCAGCAGCTGCTATCAGCTCAGCCGTCGAGCCATCAACTGACATTTGAGCTCTCAGATCCCCTGAAAAGTGACAGGACGAGAGAGACTCATTTGGCAATACTTTGCTCTTGCTGTTTGGCCTGGAGAAAGATACTCAAAGTGGTAAGATTGTTTAGCAACAGCTGGCAAGCACCCGGGTGTGAGCCTGATTTTCAGACATGACAGGCACTTACAGGAATGTTGCCAGATACAGCTGTTTAAAAGCCTTAATAAACAGCAAGTCAATACTAATCTTTGCCAAATTAATCTTTTCCTTGACAGCCCATCAGAGCAATTATGCTCAGACTCGTTGTAAACACACAATTGTCAGAGGGTAAGGATCTTCTCCGCAGTACACTGTGGATTTTTGCACACAGCTTGTTTTCCAAATAGGATGGTTTCCTTTTCTTTTCCTCTTCCTCTCTTTCTTTTTTTTTTTTTCTCTTCTATTTTATTTTCTAGCCAATTACATGTTTGCCAGCTTGGTATTAGCCCGAACAAAATTTCTTTGTAAAGTGTCTATTGCAGCAAGCCCTTAATAGAATGTGAAATGATGACAGTTGCAGGATCCATGCAGATGCACATTTGCTAGTGGGTTTCTCTAATTAGGCAGTAACTGTGACAGACTCTGAAATGTTACAAGTCATTGTTCTCACTTGTCCTCTTGTCGGTGGAATAAGAACTACATTTGAGTTGTGATTTAATGTGCTGCTGGGTAATAATAAAATACACGACTTTGCAAAGGAAAGCAAATGCTGTCTGTGAGACCTGACACAAAGCACTTCATGTTCACCAAGGTGCTCAGCACCTCCTGCAGCACTGCCAGCACACTTACTAAATAATATTTTATTTAAATGCAAAAGGACTTGAAGACACCAGATAAATAATTAACAGCGCAATGGTTGTATCTTTCTCTTTCTTTCTTTCTTTTTCTCTTTCTTTCATCCTCTTTCTTCCTTCCTTCCTTCCTTTATTCCTCCTTTCTTCCTTCCTATCTGTCTGTCTATGTATCTATCCATCTCTATCTTTATCCCTATCTCTATCTATACCTACCTATCAATGGGAGTTCTGGGGAGTAGCTCCTGTATGGGTTACATACAGCTCTTCAGCTACTTCTCAGTGTGTGCAGAATAAGGATTTTTACCGACTCCGTTTCCCCGGAGCACAGAACGAGATCTCTGCGGATCTGCCATGTTTACAGCATTGGGTAAGAAATAGGCAGATACAGTCTTGGAGATGGTAGTTCAGGCTGAGATGAAGTCTCAGAAGGTTGAGGAAGGTGGTAAGAGCGTGTTTTACCTTCCAGTAATGAGCTCTTAAATTGTCAGGTTTCCTGTTTACAGAGGAGTCTCGCAGGGAATATTTGGCAGAGACGCCACTGAAATCAGGAACTGGTATTTGGTGAGAGAGAGAGAAGTGGGCACGAATACATTACATTTCACTGTGAGCGGCTGGGGCCCTCCATGAATACATTACTTACTGCCTGCCTGTGGATGAACATGGGGGGAAAAGGATGTGAAAGGGACCTATAGCAGGTCCCTTTGAAGAGCTTCTTTGGGTCAGAGGCAGCAGCTGGATGGCATTTCTGCTCGAACCTCTATGAGTTTGGTGATAGAGACACCAGGACTCATGTTGCCAGAACGGGGCACGCTGAGAGCAGCAGTAAATGTTCCTTTCCTTTTCAAAACTTCTGCTTACCTTGATGCATGCAAATGGGATTTACATCTTGCAGAGTGCATATGTTGCTAACCTTGCATTTGCCCACCACTTTTAAAAATAATTTAAAACCCCCATTAATTTCAATTAATGGAAGACATTATTTCCCTTGGTTTCTATCACTTTGACAGACGTCTTTATCATATTTAGTTGCTGCTACTGTATTGCTTCAATGTGTAGGTTGTTTTGTTCCTGTGTGCTTTCTCATTATCATTATTAAGACAGATGGTGACTTACAACCAGTGACTTGGGTATATATGTTACTGTGGTGCCTAGGCCACAGTGCTTCAGCGAAGGATGGGGCATATCTTCATGAACTCCAGTGGAGTTTCACCTGCTTACAAAAGGATCTCAACCTTCTAGGCTCCATCTATTGACAATTTGTATTTGTCAATATGCAGCTGAAAACAAACAGCAGATTGCCCTTGGCCAGCAACCATTGCTTTTTTCCAAGGTCAGACATGAAGAACTGACATTTATGCATTGAAGTTGGATCTTTCCTTCGGAACAAAGTGGTTTCAGTATAACCCTGGCCAAAACTGCTGCTCTTCTGGAATAGCTGTCCTGTCTGAACAGAGCCTGCGCACAAAACCAAACTCAAAGCGTTGGATGGGTAAGGTGCTGCACAGTAAACACGCCGCACGTTTCCCTTACAGACTGAGAAACACCAACTAGCCAGAGATTCATACAGAATAAGTATTTTATTCATGATGTATTTTTTTATTTACATTAAAGTTTTCTTGTATTTTGAACTCTGCTTGGATACTGAAATTAACAACTTTATGTGACTGCGCACCTGCTCTAAAAGAAATGAAGATAACACAGTTTTTTCCATAAAAGAAAAAGGAAAACTGCCTGTCAAAATCAAAGCTGATTTTTCTCATCCCCAGGAATTATCTTGTCGCTTTAGAATTAATATGAGTGGAAAATGTAGTTTACTATAATATAATAAATAGAAGACATTGGGTAATTAGTAGTGCTGGTATATTTCTAAAGTACTAAACAGACAAACAATAAACTGTGAATTTAATCACGAGTTCTCATACAGTTTCAAGACAGGAAAATTAGAGCTCTCAGCTACAGTCATTTGAGTAATCACATCTGATCTGCATTATTTATTAGTTATTACATGCCAAGTGATTCTGATTGTACATTGCCTGAAATCATTCCAAAGCAAGCATGCCTTTGTTTCTGTTTTGTTTTTAAAGAAAAATCAATGGTATTGCATAATGTGTATTTTATTCGAGTTGCTTTCTATATTTCACATGGAAAACACAAATCAGTGGTACTCTCCATTAATTGGACAGGCATCTGGGATTAAATCCTCCAGAAATACATTTTCAGAGCTATCTCTGATCCAAAACACTGACAAAATACCTTCTTTTGGATTTTTTTTTTATCCCTTTCCCTGTGGCTGTTGAACTTACCTTTCACTTTAGGATGTATTCGTGATACAGTCCCTAAAACTCTGTAGGACCTTTTGCATGTATAATAAAATGGCTGAAGCATATTTGGTAATATTTCTGTTGGTAATATTTTTATTCCACTTGACTAATTAACCAAAACTGATGAAGTTTCAAGAAGCAGCATTATGCAGTTTAATTCAGTTAGTTTGTTGGTTCAAGTCTTAGTTTTGGGCAACTTCCTGCTACAATGCTTTAAAAAGGAATTACTTAAAATACCTTTTTTTTTTTTCTTTAACAACCAAAGAAATAGAGAAATAAGTATTCGTTACCTTCATTTTCTGCCAGTAAAGCAGGTTTGGTGTTATATATGCCACTGTAAAAACTAAATAAAGTATTCACATCAGTTGTGAACAATTTGTGCCAGCAAAAGTTAAAGCGTCAAAGAAACCTCTTTAAAATGCTAACAAATTTACTTACAAACACCTATATTTATTATTTCATAAATAGGCGCAACAGGTTCCATAAAAAAGATTAAATACAGACACAGTATGAAGAAACAATAATACATAGCCATATGCAAAGGTTATAATTTAGCTGTCTCCAATCTGTTTCTGCATCTAATAAAATATCAGGTAAGCATTTGGCAGTTTTATACATAAAAGGACTTAAATGACGTTTACTAACCAGTACACATAAAGTGATTTTCTTTAAAAAAAAGAAGCATTTTTTAGGCAGTACAAAATAAATGTGTTTGCTCTTTATCAACATTAGTTTTTTTCCTAGTTTTTTGTGTTTATTTCATGAAACGAAGCCAATATGTTTAATTAATATAATTTGGGAATATTTTTTTTTTTTTCTCCAAATACTTTGAAAATATAGAACTATTAGTCAGTTGTTTAAAAATGAAGTAAAAATATGAATGTTTGCCAATTTAACCCTTATTGTGAAATCAATAAACTGGAATGAGCCAGTTTCAATTACAATTAGCTACAAAAACATTCACATTTTATACTCTAGGAGAGTGTAACATAGATGCTATTTACAAACTTGCTATGACTGCTACATCAAGCCATTTAAAAAGTCTTTAGTAGTTTCATATAAACACCCATTATGAAAAACCAATGGAAAATCCAGGACTTTTATCCGAGACATCTACAGTTGCTAAGGCAGTTACTATCGCAGCACTTCACAGCAAAAACCAACATAAAATCTGAATGGTCCAAGTTTCCTTCAGGGAAGAAGAAAAGCAATGTCCGTTAAAGGATCTCAGGTCAGGGGTGGAAAGGAGAAAGAAAGAGAAAAAAATGGGGGGGGGGGGGGGAAGAAAAAGAAAAAGGAAGAAGCAAGACTATTTTTTTCCAGAGTGGGTGACCCACAAGCTCAAATAGTCCTAAGTGCTTAGCAACTTGTATTTCCTAATAAAATGCAGAACTGCCTTGACTGCATAAAGCAATCCATGATGAAAAGACTTCCCTGCATTCCTCAGTGGAAAGGAGAGGTGTTTCAGATTTTCAGGTAAGGTAGAGTGCTTTGTCCCTCTGCATGCCCCTGTTCAAAGAGAAAAAGAACAAATGTGATTTTTTTAAAAATTTGTCAAATTTTTAGTCCTATTCTTCAAAAAAACCCCCACAACCCTACTGCATGTCATTAATTCCAAGCATATCACTGAAGTATGGCTGCATTACCATGGCAATAATAAGAAAAATCCCAGTGCCATGGTGGCATGTAGCAACTCCCAGACCACATCTGGCTCTAAAGTACACAGGACTGGGAGACGGGATTAAGCCCTGGTTTGAGATCACCTGCACTAGCAGGTTGGTAGCACTGACTATCTGTCTCTCACAAAGTGAATAGGTACAGCTGAGGGTTTAGCACAGCTCTCAGAATGATATTTCATTAGAACCCTCTATGATGTGGCCACTTGCCTTAGAGGGCCTGAGAGTTTAGTTACATGAACAGGGTGCCAGCCACTGCTGTCTCTGCGTTATTTTATTTACTAGTACAGACATAGCCAAAATGTGTTGGGCTGGCAGGTTCAGGTAAGCACGCACAAGGGACCAGCAGAAGCTTCTGGCAAAGCCAACTAGACCAGCTCTCTGCTGCAGACCAGGCTCTACAGGAGACCTTCCACCAATGCACTGTGTCTAGCACACTTTTACATTCAGTTCTTGCTGGGTTCCAGCTTCAACTGGAAGTTGAAGTTCAGAGCAAAAGGAGTCATTTACCAATTTCTAATTTGGAACAGTCTGTAGAAGTCAGAAAAACCCATATCATTTAAAGGAGAAGCAGCATCACTGATGGGGCTTGGTTCACACTGCAGAGATTTTTTGGGAGAGAGGCTTTACTCCTAATCTGCTTCCTCGCCAAAACCCAGGTACCAGTTCTGTTCTTCCACAGCCTCACAGCTTACTTGGTTTGGAGTCCAAGAGCAGCACAGAGCAAGCTACGCTGTATTTGGCAGTTTATGGCAACGCTATAGCAAAGACAGGTTAAGCCCATGCACACAGATTCACAAAGGCATATCTACACAGGGTATATACAGGGTCTGCTCAGAGAAAGCTTCTGCTGATGGAAAGTTATGCCCAGTGGGCACCTAGAGGGCACTGCTAGGAATGATCGCGCATTGCTTTTTCCAGAAGAGACCAGGCATCAAAGCCACAGGTAGCTATGGTTTGTTTGACGGAGGACAGTCTGCTCAGAGTTCAGTGTAATTGGGCTGGGTATGCTCCTACAAGGGCCTGCAGCACAGATCAAGACATTATGGTGGTACAGCACAGAAGCGAGACTGTTCTGCTGAACAAGTGGGCAACTCATGGGGCAACAGCGATAGGTACGGGGGAAAGTGATGCTGCTGTGCAGACCAGTTAAAGTCTGCCTCAGTGTCAGCAGCTTCTAGTCAAGGTGTTATTCTGACCTAGTAACCAGAAAAAGATTTTTGTTCAGTTCTAGTTTTAGTTCCAGAAACACTTTAAACCAATAATGCAAGTGAAATTCTTAGTTTGAGTAAATGTAATGGGTGAAACTAGTCTTTAGTTCTGCTTGGTGTTCATTTGTCTGAGCTAGATTTGACACTTTGGTAGCAACCAAGAGCTTTTATCTGCCTTTGCCTTGGAGATTCATGCCAAGGTCAAGGGGAGGTCAGGCTGGTGGGCACGTTCACAAAGCACAACTGCTATCATTTAAAACTCAAAAGATACCTTCTGTTCGGAGTCTTAAATGTTTCCAAGCGGTTCCTGGGACAGTAACATAGCTCCACAAAAACCATGCTGCAGAGGAGTTGAGGGTTTGAAGGGATTACTAACCTTATGGTAGGGGCATAGGGCTCCCACAGGTATGGTGTTTTGTTTCTGTCCTGTGACCTTCATGCCCTTCACTTCCACATATCTTGTATCCCATGCATCACTCCTGCATCTCACTGATGTGGGTTTTCATGACCCAAACTAGTTGTTTTCACTGGCAGCAAGATCTCCTCAGCAATGGAGTATTTGGAGCAAATAGTTCATGCCATTTGCCTCACAAGTAGGAGGTAGTGATCGTAAAACTTCTTTCCTACACCTTCTCCCTAAGATTTCAGTTCTGATTTTCTAAGGAATGGAAGTTCTCTAAGACCAAAGTGTATATGCTGTGATAAGGTGATAACAATGTCTAATAAATCTATGTATTGAAAACTTGTCCTCCCACAACAGTCTAATTGCTGAATAAATCCAGTGCCATCACAGATGCACTTCTGAAATACTGTAGGGAAACAGGCAACAAAGCTGTTTCCAAATTCTCTATCAGATACTTGTGTCGTGAATGTTGCTCAACACAAGGTGGCATTCACTGGCTGCTTACCCATTACTGCAGTAGTCATTATTCCAGTCCACAGTCTGTGCTGGAGGATTTCTGCACCCTGAACGAACATACTCCATTGCTTGGGTAACAACTTGTGCAGCTGTTGATGTTGGATTGATGATATTCTGATAATCAGGCTGAAGAGTAAATCCCTAGAGGAGAAAGCAAGTACATTACATTGTACGGAACCAAGCAACAGGTTGGGCGCATTAAAAAAACCACAAATGGTGTGTACTGTGAAATGGTAGAATACTTCTTTTCCAGGTGTACTTTAGGTTATCAAACTTAAAATAGGAAAAAATGTGTAGGTACTTTCTAAGTTTTAAAATCTTTCTTTGGTTTGAGAAATGAAGCACTGCCAAATCATTGTGAGCTATTTCACAGTCACAAGATGGAAGTAAAAGGGACAGAGCAGAAACATTTCAAACCCAAGAGAACAACTCAATCAGCACTGGGGCAAAAAAGCTCTGTTTGCTCCTTAGAGCTTCCATTTAGATTAAATGTAAGGATACACACTAGTCGTTAATTCCCAGAATATGCAACAGAATCTTTTTGAAGGATGTAGGCAGCAGGTGGCTGACTGTTTTATTAGACTACACCTATTCACATATTGTTCTCAAAACCCTTTTTCTTCATTCAGTCACAAAGGGACCATCTGCTGCTTCTTTTATTTGTACTTCTCTCTCAACTAAACAGAAATTCAACCAAAGCTTTTTAACAGTTGTTGGACTAATGTAGTGAAAGTAGCACAGAATAACTTGCTTTTTGAAACCAAGAAGATGAGAAAAAAAAAAGTGGAAGTTACAAAGAGACATCTAACCTGCTCCCTGAAATATCTGTCATAAGAAAAGTCACAATAATTTTTAGCTCTTTTGATATACGAGGATGTTTAAATGTTGTGTTTCAAAACCAGGAGAACAATTGAAATGTCAAGGCTAGTGTATCTGGTTCACCCTGTATAAATGTACATCATGTTCCTTTAAAGTTAGAAGAACTACATTGGGTAGAAGTATGACAATTTGTATGAAAGCAATCAATGTCTGCTGAAAAAAACCAGACCAAACTACTTCCTGGGGCAATGGCATACAATTCCCACTCAAGTTAACTGGATGTGTAGCTGCTAAATCAGAAACTGAACTTGAACCAAGATACCTAGTTTGAAAACCCACTCCTTCTGGCCAAAGTCCACATAAAGGATAGATAGAATTGAAGCTCATAGCTTTTAGTTTTAAATTCTAGTGCATTATGTGCGATCGCTTCTTACACACAGCCTTCATTAGGACAGGAATTTTGCAGAGAGCTGTTGTTTTCTGCAGGTTTAACAAGTCAGCCACGCCACCTTTAATCAAGATAAACGAGTATTCTCAGGATTTGACTGGCCCCCTCCATCCACAGAAATGAGTTTCCTTCAAATGTAACATGTCACTTCCTCTTTCACATCCCTCCTTCTTGGAGTATTATACTCTGGCTCTTCCCCAGAGGTCCTCGCTGTGCCTCTCGTGTACACCATCACCTCACTCCACTCACCCTGATCATGGATTTTAGCCTAGGCCATCAATGAGTGCAACTTTCTTCCATAATCTCTTCCATATGGGGAATATCCCAAGTCACACCTCGGTACCTTAAATGCTCTTTGAAGCCTCACTTTGACCCTGACAACTCCAAGAAACAGACTATTAGCAGCGGGCAAGTTCGCAGCGGAATTCTGCACCTAGTGGTTATGTAACTTACATACTGCCCTGCTAATAAGGTAAACCAAAACCCACTCACGGTGACTGTAACCCCCATGCTCTGTACACTGCCTTTTCAGCAGGCTCTAAACCTGCACATCAGGCTGCATAAACAACCCCCACGCCTGCAACGGATCCAAAGGCAACTGTAATTGAGCAGACTTCCCAATGACTTTAATTGGAGTTTTGTGTGATTAAAAGGCAGGAAGATTGGGTTTGTGTATCACCGTCATCATTTTTATACAAAACATTACCCGTAAGGCCTTTCTAATTTAGCTGTAAGAGGAAAATAACCACAGAAACACATCCTGCCCTCAGGCACTCAGGTTTACCTTTGCTAGCAAAGTCCCTGAGCTATTATCAGTCTTCAGGAAACAATCACATATATGAGAAAAACACTATATAGGGCCAGTAGCTCTAGCAGTGCTGCAGCAAAGCATGCTAGTGAGCAGGCACAGAGACTCAAGTACTCATGCAGCAAGAAGAGACAGTTACCCCAGATCAGAGGAAGAGTCCATCAGTGCAATATCCGTTCCATTTCTTCTGGACTTATGACAAATAAATAGCTTAGATGTCGGAGGATGGTCCTGTGGTTTAAATGCCAGCTTGGAACTGGGTGGGGACTTATCCTCATATTTTCTCAGGTTTTCTGTGTGACCACAGACAAATTGCTTTGGCTCTGTTATGCACATGCGCTTGGACTGAACTGATACCTCTCATGTTAAGGTTGGGACCACGGATCCAATCTTAATTCTCCTATCTGTAAAATACGGGGTAGCAACACTTCCATCTTGCACCTTACAAGTCTGTTTAGTTTATAACTGCCTGGGCTTGGGGCCTGTTTCTCAGGACATGCTCACGTGATGAATTTTAAGATGGTGCAGTGGTATCTGAGCCAGGCTCCAGCGCCAGAAGCAGCTGAGCTGCTGCAGCTCAGCAGTCCTGCTGGGGTTGGGGGCTACCGGAATACCAGCAATGTGGGTGTTGGAAAGCATGCTTGTTAAAGCAACGTAATTTAAGAAACCTGAATGCAATATGAAGGACTGATAAAGTATGGTGATGTTTAAGATATAAACAGTAATTACCTCGCTTTTTCATCAACAGAAAAAGCTCTGGAAATACAGATCTGTACATCAGAGGGAGACAGCCTTGTACCAGGCTTGTAGTAAATATTTGTGTATTATTTATGTAAGCCCTTAACAAACAATGATGAAATAAAAAGTGCTCAGAAAATGAGTGCTGCGAGGTCTAATTAAACAATGCTGAATGTTTTTGCATTGTAATGCTCAAGAGAAAATCACCAACTGTTTTGCAACATGCCTAGAATTTTAAATTTCATTTTCTTGTTCCAGATTGAAATAAAAATAGGGAACTTGATAAAGATTAATTCGATGTCAGGAGGGACATTTGCTCTTTAATTAGATTTCTGTAGCCCTAGCAGTTTCGTTGTGCCACTGTAGCAAGTCCTAAAAAGCCTGCAGCAGAACTAAACAGTGATCCTCATCTCCACACTTTACTGGGAACTAATTTCATTTCCTGCCTGTCTGGAGAGGTATTTTCAACAGGCATCAATGTTTTTGTCTTCACAACTGATTTATTCATCAATCTCAATGTGATATTTTAAACCTTTAAATTACATCCAAATCCTAAAGCATCTGTTTATTACACAAGGAAATTGAAAATCTGTCTGTGTGATATCATACAAAGATTTTTCCTTAAGGTTATAAAGGAAGTTGACAGATATTAATGATTTTTTTTTTCTCTTGACCTCATTCGAAGACAAAGCTTAACAAAAAAGAGGAAGAAATCTGGACAAATACAGCAGGTCCCTGAGTTTAGTGTGTATAATATATACCAGAAAAAATGAGGCTATTATTTTTGGCAGGCTATACAATCATCTTTCTGTATACATTTATTTTCTAAAGGAAAAGAAGTACCTGAAAGTAGACTGAAATGAGTTATTATTTAAAATAAAAAAAAAAAAGTGACATACATTTATCTTCTCCTTCTTTTTTATGCATACATTTGCAGCCATGGTTACTAGACACTGACAATCTAGTTTTGCTTGCTCTACCTATGAACCAAAGTGGGACAGAGATTGTAACAGGACTCACCATCCCACTCAATGCTTGAGTGAAGGATTTTGAGCAGGTAAGGAGATGCTTCCAGTAGGGCTACTTAAAAGGGTTCCTTAACAAGAACTGGGTGTATTTGAGAGGGAGTGAATCTTTGGTCTCATCACTCTCCACACAAAACAGCACCGTACAACAGGCTGGAGAGCGGGGTACGCTCAGAAACACAAATGCCTGTGTGAATAGAGAAAGAAAGAATGACTTTGCAAGAGAAAATGGGTCACAGCTTCAGATGCCGTTTTAGCCTGAACTTTGGCGAAATCGTGCAGATTTGAATGACAAAGGTTAAGATTCAGATCATCTGATCCCAACTAAGTAAAAATTAAACAACATGTCAAACCTAAGAAAAAGACTGGAGAGAAGCAACTCTGTATCAGTTAAAAAATAATACAGTGATAAGATTCTCACATGAGCATTTAATGAAAGAAAAATCACACTTTTCTAATCTACTGTGATTCTTCCAGTGTGTCAAAAGTGGATAAGAGAAAAACTGCTACACAGTGGATTTTGACTTTAACAAGGTAAAACTTTAACATGGCTCCTGTTAATAATATTTAAGAAAAATATAGTATATTTCAGAATTAGAAGTTAAATCTAATAAAAATCAGGATCTAATTTAAATCTAAGTATGAGAATAGAACTAAATGGTCATTTTTTACACTGTAAATGAGCACCTCAAAGGTCTACAGTAGGGATCATTCTTTAATTTATTCATTAACTGTTTTGGAACAGAAAGGAAAAGAGGCAAAATAGTCTACTTTGCAGAAGCTACAAAAAATATTTAGATATCTCACAATAGAGAAGATTGTTTAAAAGAAATTAAAAAATATTTACTAATGCTAGGCACATGACCAAAATACTAATACCTAAATTTTACTTTGCCTTGTGCATTTCAGAACAATTTGGATGCATTGCATCAGCTGCATACTGCACAGAATTAATTGATTTTAAAAATAACAGAAATTGCGCAGTCACTGAGGATTTTTGGCTACAAACACTTCTGATCTTCGTGATGTTCTGTAGTTTTTGTGGACTCCTGGAGGAGACTGCCCTTCTCCAGCTGGCAGTGTCTCTTGGTTTGGCAGCTGCACATGTGCAGGCAAGGACTGCTGGAAATGGAGGAGGACGTGCTGTTCCCTGTGGAGCTGATGAAGATCAGCTCATTGTCCTGGCAGCAGCGGGGGCAGAACTCTCTCACCAGGTCAGCGCTCCTTATCAGTCCCTCCTCAAAGTTACGCACAGAAGAAGAGTTTGTGGATTTCACGCGCAGTGGTTTTGGAGAACGGTGTTCCTGCCTGCCAGGACAGAAATCCGGATCTTTATGTGGTTTTTCTTGGAGCTGGCAGTCCTTCAGACATACTAGAAGACGATCTTTGATGAGAAACTACCCTCCCTTTCCTGGAGAAAATGAGTGATCAAGTCTCCCAGAGTCACAGTGTTAAATCATGGGATCTGTTAGAGAACAGGGATTCCCAGAGCCTGCTACCATTGAGCATTGCACTAGTAAGCCATGAACTATTTCAAAGCTGGATGTTGGGAAAAAAAAGGAAAAAAATCAGAACCCACCATTGGTGGGAGCTGTGACAGCTGCTTCTAATATGTCTACAGCACAGCTGTCTGTCTGCAATGGTGGTGTCCAGCCAGGTGAGTCTGCAAATGCCTGCAGCAGAAGACTGCTACGAAGCTGTTGGCAGACTTAACCCTTCTCTTGCCTATTGAGCTTCATGCTGCAGTGTGACATGAGAAAATTTACCACATTTCTTCTTAAAGTGTATTAGTCTGGTATGAGCAGTGGTGAGGTTTCCGAAAAGGAAAATGTCTCCTGTTGCAAGTCATGCTGTAAGGAGCGGGATGTTAATTAGTTTCTGTTCTCGCTGCTTACACAAATTAGATGCCCGCTGGAGTCTTTGGAAAAGGCTTAGGGTGGCCACACCTTTAGCATGAAGGAAATCAAACAGCTGAATGAAGAGGAAGTGAAAAAAAGTTGAATTAAATGCAACTATTGCTTCTGCTTTATCAGACTACATATTCTCCCCTTCTTCTTGGCTGTCTTTCTATGTAGCAGAGTGGTCTACATTGTGCTGCTGCTGGACTGCCCCTCACATTTGGAGTCCTCCTTCCCTCCTCACCACGGGCTGGACGTACAGGGTGGTACTGTTTCTTTGTCCTCATTGCTGTTGACTCTGCGCTGCTGTTTGTTTGGAGGGCTCGCTTTTTTTTCCACTGTGTCTTTTCCTCTTTAACATGCTCTGTGATCAGCAGGAGTGTTTGCTCAATTTGAGCACAGGGGAGAGCAGAATCCTTTGACAAATGAGTCAGAAAGAGGCCTTTACTTTAAGATTATAGTTTTGACTTCTTGCTATTTGCCTCCTGGTGGCCAACCTGTCCTCCGTGCTCCAGTGCAGTATGAAATCCTGGTGATAGTGTTTTCTAACATTTCGTGAGTATGGCTAGAAAGAGTCATACCTAAGAGACTAGACAGGACACCACTGTTCTGCTCTGGTATGGCAAATCATGGTAATATCAGTACACCTGTTGTCCTAAAATTTAACATACTTTTTGCTTTGTCTTTGCCAATTTAAAGGAAATGGATTCTATATTTAAACTCAATTCACAAACTCTGTAAACTGTTGTATGCTAAAAAAAAATAAAATAAAATAAATTTACAAATATTCCAAAGTGAAATTACATAGATTTTCCAGAGCTCAAAAGTTGTATTGCTTTGAAACAAAAGCAGAAGTGTAGGAAATATAAACTGGCTTGTAGATGTTCCACAGTGCTTAAAGTGATATGTAGTAGAGTGGCAGTGTAGCATTTCAACAGGTAATAAGCACCTGTCACCTTAAGTGAAGCTCAGAAATATCTCACTATGGTATCTTCATTATAAGCATCAGCCTTTTTGACTAAGGAATAGGAGCTGGTAAAAAGTATTTAACCTAACCTCTCATGAGTTTAACAATGGAGAGCAGGAACACAGAGGTATAGCATTTTTTACTTTACTGTACTTGTACTTAGTAAAGCAAAAGACTCATCATGGTACAGGTCTAGTATTGACTTTTAGACACCTGTTTTTTACAATGTAGCGTCCTGTGTTTTCTCTTAAGCTAGAAATAACTCAACTGCATGTCACACATCTTACAGATGAGTGAAAGTACTCTCAAGCCATTGACACACACACCATACTACCTTTTTTGTAGTATGTAATGGTTTGGAATAAAACCCAAGTGTTTGGATTCATACAACAATGATGATGTGGTATGTATACACAAGTATCTAACATCTGCATTACATCTTTTGCTAGCCCCTACTGTACTATTAATTCAATAAATAAAGCCAGATTTTCAAATCTGTTCAGTAAATTATGCCTATCAATGATTCTGGAAAAGACATAAGGGGTTTAATCTTCTATACCTCTGCATTGGACAAGTGACACTGAACTTGGCAAACAATCTGAACTTGGAAGACTGAATCACTTCGCAATAAAAACTCGCTGAAATGTAACTACACAATCTCAACAGGCTGCTGTCACAGATGTCGTTTTCATGTTTGGTAAATGAACCAGGGTATTGCACTGAGTCTCTGTCCGTTGCTTTGTCTCTCATTGCTCTGAGCCTTCAGGTTCAACCAGGATTGCATCAGGCTTAGGATCTCCAGACAGACCCTCCTGGCTCATCTGTCTAGGACTTCCCTAGCTAATTCTAGCTGCCCAGGCTTGGGCTTAATTCATGAGACTTGAGCATGGGATCTCTCAGGACACTCACACTAGGATGCTGAGTTTCCAACTAATAGGAAAACCTTCAGGAATATATGACAGTAAAAGACTCCACATTTGCGTGGTCATAAGTCTGTTGATGCTGCTTACTCTGATCGTGAAAAATAAACTGGACTAGGGAAAAGTTGTAAACACTTTACAAATTTTGCTTCCTGTCTGATTACTTCGAATCGCTCTTGAGACTCGGATCAAAGCCTCTGAAAAAATCCAGATCATCCTGAGCACACCTCGGTTTACCTTCTGAACAACTAAATTTATCAGTCCAGATTGCTTTCAACTCTTGGGGTTTTTTTGTCCTGCTTTGGAAAATTTCTTTCCCTTTTAGATTGTTCTCCCAGCTAGAAGCTAAGTTTTGTGTTCAGGTATTCCCATCTCTGAAGACCAATCTTGAGATAAAATGTTTCCAGCTTGGAAAGCAAATGCAAATGCCTTGTTAGCAAAGGTGAATTTATAGAGATATTCAAAACGTGCAGCAAGTTCATGACTATGTATTATCAATCAGAACTGACAAGTTTTGTGTATACAAATTTTGTGGAATCTTGCAACTCCATCCAAAAAATTTTCACTCTAATGCCTCTTTGCAAAGCAAGATCTTATCATTAATAGTCAAATCTCATCCAATACAAAAGGAAATCTTCTCTCATGAAATCAGCAGGGTTAATCTGCTCTAACCCTCCATAGGCCTGAGCCCAAAAATCACAACACTGTGTTTGGCCTGCATTCATTCAGAACTCCTAGGAAATGTATTGAGAATCAACTATCTAAAACACTGAGAATGAAAAAAAAAAAAAAAAGAAAGCCACTATATTGGGATACTGGGGACAGCCCACTTATTTCCAGTTAAAAAAATGGTATATCTATCAAGCAAAATGAAGTTATGAATGCAGCATAAACTAACATACTCATGTTCACTTAATCTAGCATGTCTAATACAACCTGTGTTGCTTCATGTTCCCTCTGACTGTTCCACTTCACAGTCAGCACAAGGATAACAGCACAAGATATAATCATATCTTTTTCTAGACATGCCTGCCTTTTGTTTGTAAAATTTGTTTCCTGAAGACTTAACATTTCGCTTATATTTCAGGGTACTCCCAGATTTGCAGATGGATCTATGGACACACTTCTATTTAAAGGATGCCTCCTGAATTTGGCCGGGCAAAAGGGCTAGTGTTCAGAAGACTGTGATCAACATCAGTGCTAGCACAGACAGTTCTACTGAAGTTCCCCATCATCTAGTGTCCTGGTTTCAGCTGGGATAGAGTTAACTGTCTTCCTAGTAGCTGGTACAGTGCTATGTTTTGAGTTCAGTATGTGAAGAATGTTGATAACACGGATGTTTTCAGTTGTTGCTCAGTAGTGTTTAGACTATAGTCAAGGATTTTTCAGCTTCTCATTCCCAGCTAGGGCACCTGACCCAAACTGGCCAAGGGTGTATTCCATACCATGGGACGTTCCATCTAGTATAGGAACTGGGAAGTGGGGGCAGGGATTCGCGGCTCGGGGACTGGCTGGGTGTCGGTCGGCGGGTGGTGAGCAATTGCCCTGCGCATCATTTGTACATTTCAATCCTTTTATTACTACTGCTGTCATTTTATTAGTGTTATCATTATCATTATTAGATTCTTCTTTTCTGTTCTATTAAACCGTTCTTATCTCAACCCATGAGTTTTACTTCTTTTCCTGATTTTCTCCCCCATCCCACTGGATGGGGGGGAGTGAGTGAGCGGCTGCGTGGTGCTTCGTTGCTGGCTGGGGTTAAACCATGACATCTAGGTAAGCTTATTCATTTGTTCTTGCCTTTGAAAGACTAAGCTTTCAGACTATAGTACAGCAGTTTTGGAACTCTGCAAAATTAAAGCTAATCCATAGCTCTTCTGGATGACTTTCTCTCCCCCCCCCCCCCCAAAAAAAAAAAAAATTTCCCCAGATGGCTGAAAAGCTCAAACTTACTTGCTGCATTGTAGGTGAATGTAAAGCAGACTGGACCTGCATCGGTAGCTGGTTTCCAATGGACTGCTGCATTGAAATTGGCTGGTGTTGCTGCATGTTGAGATGCTGGTGCAGAGGGGGGCTGATCTGAAGAGGTGGCGGTGGGGAAACAGCCATGTTTGCTATGGAAACAGTCACTGGCATTTGGTTGTTGGGCTTGGGCGCTATGTTCCTGGGGATATTGGCATGCATGGCAGTGATGTGAGGATTCATTCCTGGTTGTTGGTGGTAGTGGGAACTGAGGTACAGTGCAGAGTGAGCCTGGGTGGGCCCATGAAACACTGACTGCTTTGAATTCATCATCTGAGGTTGTGGGGAGGCTTTAACATCAACAGGTTCACTGTAGCTCTGTTGAGAAAAACAAAAACCAGACAATACTTAGAAGCTACAAAATGCTGCTGTTCTACACCCTAAAGTCTGTTTAAGAGTTGCACCATGGGAGAACAAATATCTGGACCATCAAATTGTCCTTGAAATGGAGTATGGTTATTACACTAGAAAAAGAATTAATCCCTTTTACATTACACTTTTCTCTTCACCATTGTAAAAAAAGAAGTTAGCTCCTCTCTTTCCCAGTCTAGTCTGACATTTGCTTTTTCCAGACTCGGAACTGGCATCGTTGACCTAATAACCTACACAACAAAGACAATCAAGCCTGTCACATTTATTCACATAAGCAGCCACTACTATCATCCTCAAATTTGATGGCCTCATTGAAAAGAGGTTCGGGAGGGTGGGTTCCAGCAAAAGTCTGCAGTGGTCTTCAACGTGTCTCATTTTCCCATCTGCAAACCAGGGATAAGAATTTCGGTGTCCTTCGCCATACATGTTGATAGCTGCTAATAGCACTTTATCAGTTAGCTAACATAATGAAGAGGCTAAACCCCATCCACAGTTGCTCTACTGTATTGAAAGAATATGCTAGTTGCTGTGCCAATACCTTTATTTTGAAGTATTCTGTGCTGAGAAGCTATCCATGCCTGTAAGACATGTTTCATGAGCCATGCATTCAGAAAAATAAAAATATTCTAAATAAGTTCACTTTTAGCAAAACTTCCTTTGTTAATACCATTCATAAAGTTCTGAAAACTCTGTTTAGAACTGATGTCTCTATAAATGTTAGACTGTATCAGACACAGGGAAGCTATTTTACTAAACCTGGAAGAATGCTGCATAGAATATTAGAAAATGCACAGATTTTCAAAAATTTTATGGTCTGCCCTGATTTCTTAAATCCAATAGTAATAAAAACTTCCCATTAATGAATGTGAATTGTAATAATAGTCTCTGTTGTAATATTTATAACTTGTTACATGTGACTTACTTAAACTCAATTTAAGTTTTCCATACCCTTATTTTCTTAGATCTTCTGAGTGCTAACTCTGTGTGCTCAAATAAATGATGAAAAAAAATTTAAGAATTAACTCCCATGAGCTTATAGGTGGGAATTATAATTTGCAGTTAAGTCATACCGGGATTAATAGTCAGTGAAAGGTGAAACATGCTGGAAAAAAATGGCAGAAATGTCCCCCTGGAGAAAGAACTCACTTTGTCAAAACAAGGGCTGAAAGATGCATATATGCCCTTATTCTGTGACCTCCATGTCATGTTTGCTCAGTTTACAAGTCAGGGTAAGTTTCATGTTAGTCTCAGCACTCCAGGGTCAGTGAAGTCTATTTGTATTCTTTCTGAAGGATGTACCATCACCAACAATCCGCTGACACGTGTGTTATTGAAATTGCTTCATTGAAATTGTGATGATAAAGATGAGAAAGGTAACTTCATTTTCCCTAAGTATAAGTGCAGTTCCATTAGCAAAAACACCTTGTTTTTTCCAGTAAACTAAGCACAATTAAATGAATACGATAAAATGAATGCAAACCTCTGCCTCTGTGGACCTGCCTGGCTCTGCTTGCATGTGGGTGTACATGTGTGCAATATGTATTATATGCATGTTTGCAGGATTCAGATACAGACAGGAAACCCCAGAGACACTAAACAATAAAACCTGAAAGTAGGTGCAAAATCTGCCACTTTTTCGGTATTATTTTTAAAACACTGAACTAACGTTCATGACGACATGAGACAAATTTCCCCCCCTCTTCCCAGTTGTATTTTTAGGACACTTTCGTGAGCATGGGAGCAAAGACTGGCAGGTTTGCTGAAATTTCAGAGATTCAGAAGCAGGTTTGCTAATTAGCAGCATGGTCAGGACCCTCCTCTTGAGTGTCCCAAGCTCTTTATACATTACAGGAGGCATATGTTGTGTCCTTTCTTGAGAAACTTGAAGTTCTTCTGAGAGCATCGTCCCCTCATGAAAGCAGCTTGCCTTTCCATGATGTAGCTGGCAGGCCCTATCTGGTCCAAGCTGGGATAATTGCTCCTGAAGTGTCTAAGGGCAGATTGGTTAAACAATTCCTCCTGGTGAGAACGTATCAAAAAGCCTTTGCGGCACTATTTGTGACATACTGATACATACTTATATTTCATTTGTGACTACAAAAATGCTTCCATACACCTCTTTAACAAAGATATAGTAAACCAATTTAATTATTGGGTAAATCTGAGTTCACACATAAGTGGTGAATGCATGGGACATACTGATAAAATTCCAGACATATCAGATAGTTAGTATAATTTAATACTTCAAATACCAAGTTATGTTAGGAGGAATCGTACAGTCTCAGGCCAGAGACCAATAACACTTGCTTTACCTCTGAGAAGAGAGTCTGCAAAGTGATCAAAAGGGACTGTTCCAGTTGTCTCAAGCTGTCAATCAGCTTTCTGTATGTTTCACTACCTCCTGATGCAGTGAAAAGCACAACACTTCAGTTTCAGACCAAGTATTTTGCTGCTACTTAGGATGCTTTAAATCATATGTGATCTGAAGCCAACTTGTCCAATATTAGTGTAAACCACATCAATATTATCAGTTACTGGGAATCTTGATAAATGAACCCATTAAATGCTATTCTCCAGCATACCGCACTTTCAGCTTTTTCTAGGGCTGGGTCAGAAACACAGATTTTGTAAGTATTGCTGAAGCTAATGGAATAGGTGATGTCAAATATTTTGGCTTTGTTATGTTGCTTTACTGTGAAATATACCAAGAAGTATATATGATGCATAGGTCACACTATCATTTCGGGTACAATTACTCTTTCACAGATTTGAATAGGCATTGCACCTGTCCAGTACATCATCAGACAGTCTTAGATAAGGACTTTTATTATGGGTAAAACTAGAAACTAAGAAAGAAGGGATTTGATTAGCCAATATGGGCTTCAAATGTACAGTCATGTTCCCTAGCTTTGCAGGTTTGAATTCAAACAATTTTCTCTTGCCTTATTCAAGGAGAAAAACACAGAAATAATTTACACACCCACCCCCCCCCCCCAATCCCCTTAGTTAAATAATCTATCCAAAACCAACACAGACAATTTACATCTCTAATTTTTGGCATGAAGCTATAGGATACAATTAATTTACAGATATATGCAGTGGAGACCAAAATTACAAATCTGTACACACAGGTCACCAAACATTGAAGCTTAGTATCTTCTACATGCAACAAGGTCTCCTACTAGACGTGCAGTGAGAAAATCTTTTATCACTACTGTAAGTATGGTGTTGTAGACCCACCACTAGAGGGTGACAGAATATTATATTTAGTTACTGGTAGGACATGGTATTGTACACATACATTAGCGAATATACACTAGGACCACAAACTAGCTTTTCTTGACAGTCCTTTATGCTCTTTGAGTGGCTTCTACTTGTTCTGAAGTTTAGGTCAAAGCCTACTCACAGGCTGGGAGTAGGGTTTCTTATGGACCTGCCTCTCCATCTAACATCATCATCTAATACTGTTGCCTAAATTAAAAAAAAATAAAAATCAGAAGGTGAAGACAAAGTAGGTAGGCCAACGCAATGGAATGCTACATAAAAAGTATGACTGCCCTTTAGGCATAACACAAAACCTCCTTTTTTTTTTTTTTTTTTTCATGAGAATCTATTGTTTTTACTGAAACTCAAAGAAAAAGAGGGAAGAACATTTTGAAATCCCAACAGAAAGAGAATGAAAGTACAAGAGAAATAGAGAAAAGAAGGAAACAAAAAAACCCACTACCGTTAACTCTGATGATAATGAATATAATTATATTAATTACAAGTACTGTGCATGACTCTCAGTCCACAAAATGTTTCTACTTGTATCATACTTTCAAGGAAATGTGTGATGATACAGATGAGTGATGTTCTTCAGAGAAATTGTTGAGAGTTGATCATTTTGCACAAAGTTCAGGAAGTGCTGAATCAAGTTATTCCCTACAGTTTTCACCAAACTCATGCCCTTCCTTCCAATTCTAGAGCAAAGTGAACTTTCTCATCCACCTTCTACTCTCCTATTGTGTGCCAAACCTCCTTATGCATAATTGCCAAATTAAATTAGGCTAAGGGGTTAAGCATTGCTCATTCAGTTGTGCTATTCTTTTCTAAGGAGAACTGCCCTGGGACCAATGGTCCTTCTTATCATGGACTGAATTCAGGCACAGGGGGGTGTCAGTTCCTTAAAGGAAAGCGACACTGCGATTTCCCTCACCCCCAAACATCCAACCCACTCCTGCAGTTGAGAAATGGTTTTTGGTACGGACATCCTGCTCAATTTAGTTGTGTCAGAGAAAAGAGCAACAGCCTAGTGATGCCATTCTGGCGTCTCCACAGCTTCCTTTGGGATATGATTTTACTTCCACTTTGAAAAGTTGCACTTTAAACCCTCACCTGTATATCTGGGTAACCAAGCAGCTGTTGAAACCTACACATGGGTTTTGATTCTAACTTGTGGCTGCCTTCTGGCTACTGTTGGCTCTTCTAACCCCATTTCTGTTGGAACATAAACAACATCCATGTGACTGAAAGTAAAGCAAGGACATGTTTTAACAAGGCAGGACTCTAAGGGCCTGATCCTTACACTACTGAATTTAACAGAAAGTCTCCTGTTAACTTAAGAGGAATTTGGATCAGAGCCCAACACTGTTACTTCAGTCTTAATGTCTGGATGTCCGTTTCATTTTTCGTGAAAACCAGGCAGGGCCTGGCTAACAGAGGCTGAGAATCACTCCCAATTGATGAGCACGACTTTTGACCTGTGTTTCTTCAGAGCATACCTAGAAACTACAAGTGCCTATACTTGCCTCATTTTGCTTTTTTAACACGTTAATGCTGTTACTGCTAGAAATGTTTCCAGCAAGTAGGACCATATAGATATATATCTAAACATATGTATATGAACATCTTCAATTTGAATACTGCATACATGCTTTCTATTCAGCATTCTTATCTACTATAGCATATGATGCCATCATATATGGGAATTAAATAATTAATTTTGCAATAATTTCATTCTAGTAAGAAGTGCTCAACTAATATTGCTGTTTGCAATATAAAATCAATGTCAGTGTTGTCCCAAAGAAACAATAGTTGTTTTACTTACAGAGAAAAAAGTTAGTTTTTTCCTTATTCTACTGATTTCACAAAATCAGTTAATGATCAAAGCCTTTCAGTTGGAGCAATATAATTCCAGTTGTTTACAGACCAGACATTATCAAAATACTTCTTTATTAACATCAGCAATTAATCTCTCCTTTAGGGTAAAATACTTAGTAAATAGATTCAGTACATTCAGTAAATGTTCTTGGTACTATTGGATGCCTATATGTCCTTTAAATACATGCTAAAAGACTTCCTCAAGGGCAAAGACATGAGCCTTATGGCCAATATGGCCAGCATAAACTTTCTATCAATGCAAACAGCTTTACCTGTGGGTGAACATAACCTATTCCAACCTCAGAAGATTTTTTTTATATAGCCAAAATGGTCTAACATAGTTTTATTTTAAATGAGAAACAGGTGCTTCTCTTTAAATGAGAAACAGAGGTTTGGTAGCGTCTCTAGATAGACAAGGACATGTCTATGTAGACAAGACGTGTACTATGTGAGTATTTCAAGGACTAGAAAAGAGTTTTACTCAATTCAGGTTTTACATGAATATGTGTCAGAAACCTACATAGTTTCCACACTGTCCCTTTTCATGATGGTGCCATGTGCACATCTAGTGACTGGTGTCTGTCCTTGAGCCATGCTGAGGAATTCAACAATTTTTGGACTCTATGACCAGAACGAAGGTTACATTCAGGTAACAGCGGTGATTATGTCAGCTGGTACCAGGAAGGTCCAGACTGTGCAGGCTGTGATCAAACTTAGGCAGGCCTGACTCAGCTTTAAATGAGTTATCTTCAGTACCGTGACATTAAAGAGGTAGATAGAAGGAAATTGGCTGAATATTTATGTAGCTCCTACAAAGCTTACCTAAGCTTAAGTTTGCATCTGCTGTCTTTGCTGTCTCTTTGGTAGAAGGAACATCTTGAATTGTTTATTCCTTCTCTCAGCTTTTCTGTGTTCACATAATCCTGTCCAGTTTTAACATTTTTGACATTTTAGGTCATTTCCAACCCCAAGCCTGTCCTTGAGAAGAACCCCTTCTTCTAGCCTACATGGGCTCAGCCATTTTATTAATACCCCGTGAAGCTGTTTATGAGAGAATGACTTCTCTCTTCAGTGTTTTCTCTTTCCTGCTTAGCTCTTTAACTCCTTTAGAGATTCCTTTGACTTAACTCCATCCACTCCGGTAGAGAACTCATATGCATATTTGCAGTACAGCTGCCTTCCTACCTAAGTCATAAGAGGCTCTTAGCAAATGACGTTTCATATTTTGTTAATTCCAGTCACCTATTGCAATAACAACATCTGGGACTCTAGAGAGTTCAGAAAGCTTTTTGACACATTCTTGATGTTTCAGAACAAAGGAGTAAGCCATGGGTTGTCATCTATAATTAGCCGAGGTGGCTCAGAAGAACATCTTCAAATCTAAATATACATTTTGTCATCATCTACAGGGGATTGTCATGGATTCATTCAGGGTATGTAAGTAAAAATGGATGTTTTATGAATGTAACCTGGGTACATGTGATAAAGGATATGCAACTTTAATTTGATACAAGTGTTTTAATTCCCCAAATGGAAGCACTAGGCTAATAGTGAAATCTAGTTTTATTAACTCACTTCAAAAACAAACACAGCTCCTCTCCAAATCAAAATCTGGCTTCTTTCAAGCTCAAGACATTTCTGCCATTTTTGGCAGAAATTATGTGAGAGCATCTCTCGGTTTTGCACTGCTGAATGTAAAGCTTCACATGATTTAGCCTCAAATCGAATTCATGGCATTAACTTAAATATAGTTTGCTCTACATTTTCAGCTGCAGTAGATAGTGGGTTTCCTTGCTAGAAAAGAAGATGGTTGGATTTGTGTTATTATCAGATTAGACAATTGTTTTATAAATATATATGTTCACTTACCAGATACTCTGATGCATCACATACTTGCACATACATAATTTTATTTATTATTCCTTGAAAATTTCTGACTACTTCATAATAACTCCAGAAAGAATGAAAGACCGAGGTATCACAGAAGCATGAAGTATCTGCTGTAAAGGCCTTATATTATAGTTTTCCCAGCTAGGGATTCTAATGTTTAATGGAAAAAACAGTAAAAGCTGTAACTGTATGTCATCATTCTGGTTTTTTTTTTTTGCTATTGTTTTAAGGGAAATATTGCCAAATGCCTTGTAGCACTTTAATAGCTACAAAAAAATTAAAAATATCATGCATCAAACATAACCGTATTTTTTATTTATTCTTTCTCTGATGCTTTCACTGAGATCAGCCTAAACTCTTTTATGAAATTCCAAAACATCTGCATGGACTGGGGCTAGACAGAATATAGAAATCTGTTGTCTCAAAAAGTAGAAACCAGGTGCCTTTCTGCCAGCAGCAGAAGGGATGCTGCTCTCCTTGTATGCAATAGCCAACTGATAAAAGCATTGACCAAGAGACAAGACAGTTCAGTCACCTACTCTGTCAAGAGATATTCAGAATTATATTTCCAAAAGAAATGTCTTACACCCCAGCAGCTGCTTATTTCAGGGAGGAGTGAGCCAGGATACAGTGCTCCCCTACAGCTGAAGACTGGTCACTATGCAGAAAAGAATTTGGGAGTCACTGGACTACAGAAAACAAATCGTGGAGACAGCACACCTGCACATCTGCATTTACTTAGCAGTGGGGAGATGCACGATCTGGGAGAGCTGATATATTTTTTTGCTTTTTATATGTTAGGAAAGTGCTGTCACCACATACATATATGAAATGGGAAACTAATACCAAGTTTACTGTTCGAGTATGGAGTTTTGTGGTTTTTTTAACATGGTCTCCATTTTGCTTTTTACAAGTAGCTCAAACTTTTTCGTGTATATTCACTGCAGTCTTAAGAGACTCAAATTCCTTAGGCTGTTCAATTGTATTACAACATAGGCAGTGTAGCAGGTATTTTGGGTGCCTGGAAACTCTCTGGTTAGAAATTGCTGTGCTAATGGCATTAAGGCAATGCCAGTCTTACTAGATATGACCTTTAGTTTTTTTATGAAATGTAATTGCAAGGCGATGAGCTAGAAAAGCTATGTCTGCCATATACTTCAAGATGCAATTTTACATGTCCAAAGGATTTGCACTGTCCACAAAACTGAAAAATGTCCAATGCGTTTACTACAATGTCAAGTGAGGACACCACTTTGACTTAGATACAACACCAGAGTTTTGAAATATGCTTGGGTATTTTGAATTTGAATAATATTTTCCTTGCTGAGAGGTTTTAGCTTCAGCCATAGCTGCTAAAACATGTCTGCATGAAACTTGAAGTTGTGTCACTACACAGAGAGAATTAAAGATTCATTTAGCCAGAGAGAACAAAACAGGGAAGAGAAATCTTGTTTGTACTATTCAAAGAGTTAAACTTGTACTGCTATAGTTAACATGCATATATATATCACATATGCACATATATATTATGCATGCTAAATACATAATATGCATATTTTGGTATATAAATATACAGATGCACATATATAATATATGAAAGTGTTTAACATTTACCCATATATATCTGTATTAAATATATATATTTGAAAGATGCAGCAAAAACACTAATGTCAGCCAGAAAAAAGGCTGGTTAAGCTAGAAAAAGTGCTTGTTTTATGAAAAAGTAAAATTGCAATTCACAGCATTTTATGTAATGCTGTACAAATTACCAGATATCAGAGACTGCATTTCTGGACCTGAATAGTACTAAAAGTTGCAACTAAGGGCAAATATAAAGACACTTGTTTACAATGCAAAGGCTTAGTCAGTACTATAAGCAATATGGCAATCTGCATAGCAGAAGATATAATGCTTTGTAATGTGATTTTTACTTTACGTATCAATTCCTACACACATGAACAAACTCAACAACAGCCCCATTAATTTCAATCATTATAAAAAGGAGAAAATAAAGGAAATAAACTGATGAATTAAACGGGGATTAATGCATAACTGACATATTTACACAATTATATGTTTACCTTATTTACTGGGTGGTAGCCCTATTTTATAAAGACATCACTAAAGCATTTAAAAGTGTACTAGAGATGTGCTGGCAATCCTATTACTGAAGTTGCTGGTGACACTTCCACTCTTTTCAGTTATGATTTTGTCAGATAACATAGTCTGAAATTACACATGCTAGGTGTGTGAGTGACTTCTCTGTGTGTGTGTGACAAACTCCAATCAGAACTGCTCAGCTTTGTCAAGAATGCACGCAGAGGAAAGCACAGTATGCCTCCCAAAGAGTTGTGTGCCCTTCCTTAAGATGCAACGGAAGAGGGACTTGAACTCTGGAAGGGACAATGACAGATTGTGTCAAAGATTAATATCTTGTCTTCCCATGAAATGACACTCAAATTTATAAACGTGTATCATCTAAGAAAGCAGCTGAGACTATTCCTCCACGTGGGCTTTCCCAGTACTGGTTGCTCTCTATGATGAAAAGTAGGTAGTCTGTCCCTCATGTTCATCTCCAGTTTCCTTCACTGTGAGTGTATGAAGGAGAAGTGAGGATGCAGAAGGCAAGAGAAAGACTAGGAAAAAGACTGGCTGAAGTAAAGGTTTGCTGTTGGGGAGAAGAGGAAGGGAGAGGAGAGGAGAGGAGGGGAGAGAAGAGAAGAGAAGAGAAGGGGAGAGAAGAGAAGAGAAGAGAAGAGAAGAGAAGAGAAGAGAAGAGAAGAGAAGAGAAGAGAAGAGTGCAGAGGGCTGAGTATCATGGAGAAGCCCACCATCCCCACCTGACAGTCCACTCCCACCCCAGAGCTTGGGATGGAAACCAGCGTTCCTGAATTTCTTTATTCTCCTGTCAGGCAGAGGCTAAGAAGTCTCCTGCCAAAAGGAGATTTCTCTGCAATCTTCTATTCTGACTATTCCAGCGTCTCAAATGGCCAGGATGGTTACAGTGAATTCAACTCCAAGGCTGGTCCACTCAGGTATAACATGGCATATGTCCATTCCTTTGCTTTTCAGAAAAATGAAGACTTGCAAATACATGCAGAAAAACATACACAAACACTCACATACAAGCCCTACACTAACTAGTTGTTTAAAAACTAGCTATACTTAATTAAAAAAGTGAAGAATCAGTGTTCAAAAGTTAGGAAACTGGTAGAGCAGCTGCTTTGGGAGGTGTGAGGCACCTGCTGAGCTGGAGACAGGGGACCTGGGCAGCACCCTTGCCTGCTTGTGCCTGCCTCTTCCCACAGGCAGAGTCCTCTGGGAGGGGAGAAGGAAGAAAGTTTGATAATTGGGTAACTCTTATCATTTGGATAGCAAGAGGATGTCCTGATGTGATGTGAAGCACAACTGAACATCTCATAGCTGCCAGCCAGTTGACACTGAAGTCATTGGAGCTCTGTCTGCTATGAACACGAAAGGTATAATATTAGTCAAATACTCTGAAAAATGAAGTTCTAGATGTCCCAAGCAGGACATCCAAAATTACTGAAACTTTATGCTGCGCTCTGTGTGACTCTGATTTCACAATGATTTAGCTGTGTTTGAAAATATGGACAATACAAACTTCCCCCTCCAGAGTATTACTGATAATTTCTTTACACTAAAACACAGTTGGGATGAGCAGCACAGAAAATCCTATAAAGAAGCAAGGTCAAACAACATGCAGTAAATAAAACACAGGAGCTCCCAGGGTGAACACCTGATTATAAGCCTGTGAAATCAGAGTCACACAGAGTGCAGCATAAAGCTTAAAACACCATGTGAGCAAATAATTATTATTCTATTAAAGCATTTTTGGAGAAGATATGTTACTTTTGACGTCTCATAACTTTTGAGAATGAGGTCTTGGAACCTTAATAAAATTCTTTAAAAGTAGCTTTTATGGATGATAATATAACACATGGACATAAAAGACCAGATGGACTCCAAACAATCTTAATAATGTATTATATATATTTCTTCATGTGTACATGCTTGTCTAAAGAACTACAACTCTTTTGGTGCCACATAAATATTTAATAATGATAATTTAGAATATACTGCTATAATATTACATCTGGGTATTTTACATCCTTATTCCAAAATGGACTTGCTTTAGTTACATGCCAGCTCCGTTGGATTCATTGAGCGTGTTCATGAGAGTAAGCAATTACTACTCGGCTTGATTACGTTTCTATTTTGAAACTTTCCACACTAGAGGAAAGCATTACAGTATGGGCAGAATTTAAATAATTGCTTAAAAGTTAAGAAAATGCTCCAGTGCTTTTCTGGCTAACAACAAATTTAAATATATGCACAAATGGCTTCATGCACTGAACTGATCAACAATCTTTTAATTTTTTTTTTCCAAAAACAAACCTCAGAAAATGCCATCATATACTTTTTTATCTTCCCCCCCCAAAAAAACCAAAATAAAAATCTCAGGTTTTTTATATGTGCCATTTCAAAACTGAGCTATATAGAATGTTATGTAAACAGTTGACAATGTGCTGAATAATGACATATGAGTTATTTTCACAAGTGAAAAGTTGGCTTCATGCATTCCTTCAAAACCTCTTGGAATATTTTGAGCTTTTTAGACCTATCTTTTGCCAATAAGCAGGCTATTTCAAAAAAATGTTTGTTTGTGTCCTTGTGGTACTCTTTCTGAAGGCAATGAGTGTTTCTAGAACCGAACAGCCCTAAAACAGAAATTAAAGGTACCCTGTAAATCACTTTAACTAAATGCATTAGTATTTATGATGGTAGATATAAAATTAAAATGCATAAGACACAATCCCCCCAAATGAATGAGGTAACACCCCTACTTCAGACTTTTAAATTCAGAACAAACACTGACCAAATACTAATATAATGTAGAAAGATGCATGAAAGGTCCTTGGATGGCTAATCATATAGTCTTCCCCTGAAAATGTGTACAAATTAATATAATATACAGAGAAGTATAGTGCAGGACCAACCACCCCAAAAACATTTAACATGAACAAAAAGTTCTACTCATGTCACATATGTCAGTCCTTCATACTTCCATCTTTACCTCTAAAATTAATTTTATCTATGTAAGAACAAGATATATCTAAATTTGTTTTGACAGACCCAAACCAAGTGATTCTAACTGGTATGATTCTGAAGTTGTTCAATTGTTTTTTCACATTGACACAGTGCAGTAATTTCACATTCTTCTGCATTTTTTAAAGTCTACTACAAATTTTAAAGAGTCTATTACAAAATTATGGGTACTAAGAATGTTTGTATAAACCAATTTAGAAAACTGCTACTAGTTGTGTGCTGGGAATACACTGGTGTGTTCCAGTATAGAGCCTTACAGTGACCTATGCTGTGCTCACACAAATTTCTTGCTGGGTGTAAAATGGAAATTCACATTTTCTTATGAAAATTTGCTATGTGAGCTGAGCTTGACGTTTTCTGTACTGTGATTGCAAGGTAAAAAAACAGTACTTAAAAAAAACCAAACAAAATCAAAACCAGGCATTTTGTGTATTATATGCCTTTTTTTTCCCTTAGAGGTAGAACAGTGACTGCCTGGCATGGCATGTTTGTTATATTGAGGTCTTCTTACTGGTATCTTCTTCCTCTGTTGAACTGTGATGATACTCCCAGCCTGGAGAAGTGCTGTCTCTATGACGAGAAGGGAAAGGATGTCTTTTCATGGAGAGATAGCTGTGTTTATTGAGCATTTGCAGCTTAAACCTAAGTTTAAGGTGATAGCAAACAGGGCTATTTGCACTAAATACTATGGTGCCTAGCACCATATTAATGCTGAAAATGGTTTGCAATATGTCACTATATATATGTGTGTATGTATATACATTATGTGTTACCTTGGATACAAGGCTTGCTCTGTAGGCAGCTAACTGCTTCAGATATTCCTTCTTGGCAGCTTCAGTTTTCTTTTTGTATACCTAAAAACAAAGAGTGTCACATTGGTAAATTAATCTGGTTTTGTTTTTATATATCACCGGTGTGTCTCATGCATCTTCATAAAGTCTTTCTAAGTAAACAGCCTTTCCTCCTCATATTGCTTAAAGAGTGAAATAATAAACATCAAATATTTTAAAGAAAATATTGTTCCAACTGTGAAACACTCTTTAACTACCCAGCAGTAATGACAAAACAATATCCCTCATAGCATCTCAGGTTTAATTGTTCAAAGTGAAGCGTGGGGCGTCCTTGCAAATGGGACCTCTAGGGATGGGGGAAGGCAGGCATGGGCCTCTCCACCAGTTTCCACTTGTGAGAGGAGTTAAAACCCTCTGGGGAAGATGAGAATATGCAGAAAGACATCTGAGCTAAATGAAGGAGAAGATGACGGCACCACACAGATCAGCCAAGAGTCTTTCTCTCTTTGCCAGATAAACTGTGGGGGGCAGTCAAAGAAGCTTCATGGAGCAGCTAAGGATAATAAATATTAGTCATTATTCCCATCTTGATCCTGTATCGGTCTAATTAACTTCTCAGGAGCATGGATCTATTTCTGTACATTTCTCTCAACTCACCAAATTATTTTAAATGTGGCATGTGCACAATCTCATAATACATTAAAGAGCTTGGAGAATCACTTCAATTCTGCCCAGATTTCGAGATCAAAGATTATCTGCAGGGTTAGGCAGGACCTCATAGTATTACAGTAACATGATGTTAGAAAAGCATAGGTAGATATTTAGGGTTGAAAGTTCTCAGGAGGAGAATCAGTTTCTGACCCATGAAGCCTAGGTAATGACTTGCCACTAGCCACATCAGTGACAGATTCAGGAACAAGTCAGCATTTCTCTTTGCAAATGTTATCATGAGTTTCTCACTACTTCATGGTTTTTTTCTGAAAGGGTAGATTTAGGAGTCATGCAAGTGTCTTGGCTTCATGTAACTAAGCAGGATTGACTCCTAGCCTTCCTTGTTGCAGGGAAAATCTGAAAAAAACATCTGAACTGAAGGTTTAAAAGTAAGGGAGACAAATAAAGGGAAATAAAATTGACTTTTTTATTGCTGTTATATTTCAAGTCACATTCCAGAGGTTAATTCATGTGTTTGTGGGCATTTGGGATTCACAATATTGCACAAAATGGAACTGCAGCTTTGAGTCTCTGTTGCCCACTTCTCCAGCCAAGTGCACAACTCAGGCACCTGCGGAAAGCCTCCATGAAGAGAGTAAAGACTATCCACCTTCCCCCTCCCACTCCACACTGCCTAATTAACTGGGCTATTGATTCAAAGATAAAAGATGGGCAAAACTATTTATGACAATTTTGGGGTGTTCTGAATTCCACAGCTGAAAAACACACACGTGCATCTCCTCTCCAGAAGGATAAACTTTATGAATCTTTGAACTGATCTCTTTTGATCTTCTAATGCTCTAGTAAAACCAGCAGTCCTGTAATGGAGAGGACTTGGCAGCACAGAGTGCCCTCACAGAGAACAATACAGTTGCAGACATGAGAGTAGTAGTGTCAGGCTGGAAGGATCCACTACAACACCATTTTTATAAAGAATGTGCTTGTGAAACACTTTTTTGTTTCACTGAGGCTTTGCTTTCTGAGACAGAACAAACCTCAGATACAGGCTGGCAAAACTCAGAGGCTGCCTAAAAGGATTAAAGATTTTGCTTCCCAGGGAAGCAAAAGATCATAATGGAAACAGAGAAGTCTTAGGCTTCTAAAATTGTAAATATAAAGACACAGAGGAAAAAAGATAGGTTTTAGCTGTGCAACTGTATCTGTGTACCTTTGTAATTTCTCCAGATTAAGATAAATATATAGTGTTGGCTGATCTCCTATTGTTTTGCAAAAAAAATGGTAGCAATTTGCTTTTGAAGTTGTAATCGCTTGTGATTATTAGGGAAATGTACTGTTTGTTTTGAAAATGAATAAAAAATTAGTCAACAAGCTGTTCCTAGCTGCTAGAATGAATTTAGCTTGACCTACAGAACAAAGACTAAGTTATACCGCTTTGTATTTTGCAATGCCTCTGCATCATTCTGATAGCCGGTTTAAAAACCAGAGCTGAACAAAGAATTTTACACAGAATAATGATCTTCAAAAGATCATGTATCTACTGCCTCCACATTGGGTTTTATTTTGCATTACACAAATATAAAAAATACACACTCCTGCTGTGCTCTTACAGTCACAGCATATTGAAAGAGTCCTCCGGGACGTGACTTTTCCCTCAAACAGTCATACTGCACAAGGTTAGCTCCATAATATGAAGCTAACAACAGTTCTGTAAATCTCCATCTAAAACATCAGTACTTCATAGAAATGTCATCATACAGCCATTATTTAATTATTTCCTACCTATACATCTACCATGTTCAGTGTACCCATTGTCTTGCCCTCTTTTCTCTGGTCTTCTGGTGAGCCAATAATAGTCATATGTCTTCCATGGTAATATAAACATTAACCATGTAACAGAAGGTCATCAGAGTAAAAAAGTCCTTACTGGATGGGAAAAGGTTTTTGATGACCCCAGCCTGCTTGGATGTTTTGCATTGGCCAGAACAGTCCCCACAGGCTGGCTTGTCTGGAGGGTGGTCAGCTCACCTCGCTTCATCTTTGTAAGGGCACTGGCATGTCCTCTGAGGACAACAGCTTGAGCTCTCACTGTCTATACACTGTTGTCCTTTCGAAGATGCCCGCTCTTTAGGTCAGCATAAAAGTAGGTTGATGACGGTCATGCTAGTTTTGGAAATTCTGATTGGTCCTGGCTTATACTAAAATTTAGGGTAAGTTCCGCCTTCCTGGGGAGTTGTTCATTTTCATGACTAACAACAAGTTCTGGCTGTCAATATTTTTCTATGAAGGCAAATTATATGGCCCTGGCAGTGGGTACCAGTTCACTGACTTTGTGCTAGACTGGACTTGTACTGGGGGCTTATGAAGGCAGGGCAAGTGGGGAGCGTCTTCAGCAATTTGTAGCAGCACCTCAAACAGGTATGAGCAAGTCAGTTGCCCCTCCCAACCTCTTTTTTTTTTTTTTTTGCAGCTGTGAGAATTTTTAGCCCTCAGGCTTAAATAGTTTTGCACTGCAGTCAGTATACAGAGTTGCATCCCTGCAGCGGTTCTGGGGAGGAAAAAGGCTTGTGTTGTCATTCAAGTGTGCTCTAGAAAATGGCTGAAGCTCTTCTGAGTTTCATGCTTAATACAGTGCCAAATTATGAAACACATAATTTCCAATAACACATTTAACATTTATCCTGTAACAAGAAGCAGGCTTCTGTTCTGTTGCTTGTGTATAGTGGCAATATTTAATTTTAACATCTCAGAAATCTCTTATAAGGTCATTTTCCCCTCCTCCGTCAAGCAAGCAACAATTATTAAATAAGTAACTTGACAGGAGCACATACTTATGGAATTAAGTCATTTCTAGCTCGCTTTAATTCAATTAACATGATAATTGAATGTCAACTGATTGTCATTCAGGCAGTAAAGGCCCATTCTGATTCAGCAGCCGATTTGTTTCCTTACACAATATTTTATTTTCTATATTGTCCCAGTTGTGGAAATTGAATGTTGGCAGAAAAAACATTATTTCTATATATGCAGGATAGGTCAGCTTAATTTATTCTTATTCTCTTCAGCTTGTTATAGAAACCCCAAAACACCAAGATTACATTCATTTGTCTACAAATGGAACCTGCTGGCATTATTTTCCTACTGTGCTTCACGAATGCAAATTCACACAGCATAATACACAGGTTCTTAGTTTACTATTTAATTACATTTCCAAAGTGCACCCAGTAAGGTAGTTTCAAGTTCCCTTACACTGTTTAGCAAAGCATGCAGCAATATAGAAGATACTTTCCAAAAGGACTAAGTATGAAACTCTACCTTGTGCATGTAAGTATATAATATAGCATTTAGATTAGGTCACTGGGGAAAACGAATGCCCTGGGCTCCCCCACTGTTAACGTAACAGCCTGGTACCAGCCCAGGGTACACTGGCACCCTTTAGCTCAGGTTCCCTCGGCTGACCATAAATGTGGGCTACCGGTGCTTGTAGCAGCCTACATTGAGGGCTGAACTCTATTTATTAATAGTGATACACAATTCTTAAGCTGAGTGCCCTGAAGTTTCATTTGGAGATAGAGGGGTTGTGGGTTATATGGTTAGCCACAAGCACTCACAAATACTAGATTTACCAAATTAAAACCACAGGAGAACATCTGCACTTCTGTTTTATGATGCCGATTTCTGGTCATGTTTTGCTTTATATATTTTAACTGCTGCTTAGGTCTTGTCCTCCTGGATCATAAATTCCTTTAGGCAGGCTTTGTGTCTCCTTGTGCTCTTCTACATGTTGGATAATATGAAACTCATCACTGATATATATATAACTGAAATACACCTGTAATGCCTTGAGCCAAGTTTTTGTTCTGGTTACTCATCTTTTCCCAATGAACTTCTTCTCAACTTGCTTGTGGAGAATTATCAACACATCACAACACACTATGCAGCAGGACTCCTGCCCTGTCCCATGTGGCTTGCACCCTTGTTCCCTTAGGGGAACAGATCTCCCTTCCCCTAGTCATCATCACAAAAGCCAAAACAGGCATGCAAATATCTGCAAATGTCCTCAGTTTTGAGTATCAGGTGCTAATGGAAGAAGACACCACTGAACTACAGTCCCCTTTGATACTAGAGACTTGTAGACAGTGAATTAAACTGACTGATGCTCTTAGGAGAAAAAGACACTTTCAGAATTTGTGCCTCATGGTAGTCTGAAAAGGCTTTGTGTCTCCTAGCTGACAAAGCACATTACAAAGAACCATGCTACTTCCCTGGCTTTGCCTAAATAGCTGGTACAAGGATGACAAAGAAGGAGAAGTTTTCAGTTTGTCTTGTGGACATCTCCTTAGAGCTGACACTTGCAAACAAGTTATATTTGTCTTTTTAAAATGATGTAAAGGTGCCCACATTTGTTTTGATGGAAGTGTTCCATAAACCCACAAAAATAGTATATGCAAAAATAGCAAATAAAAAAGCAACATGACCGATTTTGTCTTTTTGGTCTCTGCAGTGTTATTACCCATGGGAGTGTCATTTTCACAGGCTACAGTTACAAGAATGGCATCTGATAAAATACAGTAGTCTGCAATCCAGAATTAAATTCCACATTCAGATTGTCGTTCCTGGCCCTACACACCTATGATCATAGAGAAAACTTGTATTTTTTCCAAGTGGGAGATGTATCTCTAGTTTTAATCTTCTGATTTTGCAGCAAAGGCACCTAGAGCTGCACACTCTCGTCTAAAATATGGAGAGAGATATTCCCACAGCAGTCAGAAAAAAAAATCCTCAGAATTGCTTAATGGATACTGAAATATGTTACCGTTTGATTTTTAATCTAGGTACATACAGTAACAGAAAGAGGCCCAGGGCTAGCTATATGGCTCAGCAGTCTCTTTGACTGTAGAGCATGAAAAAGACACTGATGACATATTAGAGGCTTAGGGGAAAGAATTCAGTCTTTCTGGCATGCAGGGGAAAGATCACAGGCCAAATTCAGCTCTCTCACAAACAGTGAGACTCGACAGAGATCACTGGAAATTGCAGGCATTTGCGCCAGGCCTAAATTTGACCTTATAGGCTTGATGCTTGCAGCTTACAGGAGAGGGACTGTACATTTTATCAGAAGCATGTTGGATGAAAGTTGGGTACAAAACAAATGACATTAAACATATGATTTATGTCGTGATTATCTGCACTTGCTGGTATTCTTCTTGTTTAAAATAAGA
Source organism: Buteo buteo (assembly GCF_964188355.1). Classification (NCBI taxonomy): domain Eukaryota; kingdom Metazoa; phylum Chordata; class Aves; order Accipitriformes; family Accipitridae; genus Buteo; species Buteo buteo. Next base: position 37,505,888 of record NC_134173.1, read on the forward strand.
GTGTGAGCCTGAATGGAGCACAATAATTGGGCCTAAACCCAGTTTTGTACACAAAGGATTTAAAGCAATGTTCCTATCGAGCTTGAATGTATGGGTAAAGGGTGGGGAAGAAGAATGACTAGCAAATTAAGGCTATTACTTATGCGTGTTGCTGTGGCAGTACTTGAAATGCAGGGTCCTTTTGGCCCAGCTCCTTCCAAGTACAACAAGAAGGTGAAGTGCAGTTACAGTCAACATTCATAACTCGGTGGCCATGTGCGATATTTATCTAGAAGCTGTGTCTATTGTATGTAGCAAAAAGATATTAGAAATTCACCCCGGGCAGGGGGGTGTCTGATGTTGCCCATGACTTCAGTGCTCCTGGGAGGCTGCAGGAAGACCAAGCTGCCAGGTAAGATGCGGCAGCTCCTGTGGTGACCTACATTAATTTTATTTTTTTTGCAGCAGAGGGGAAGGTCTCCCATCCCGAGTGTACAGCATGGTCCTGCTCAGCCCAGCTCTGGGTGGGAGTGGGAAGGACCAGCTGCCAGAAGTCCTGCAGCAAAAATGGATTGTAAACAGGGGGCCTGATACTGCCTCCTTCTAAAGTCAGTGGAAATTAAGGGGTTCAAGGTTTGGTCCTGTGGAAGCCAGGGCAATAGAACAATCTGAAGATACAAATTTATATATATGTACATATATATACATAGACATGAGTTTGTATCTGTGAGTATGCGTGCCTATTCTTGGCCCATTTGTGTTCTGGCTCATTAAGACTAGCAGCTCGCAGAGGAAGGGAGAAGGAGCAGACACCAGGGTGAGGATCAGTTGTTTAAAACTCTTGATGCACTCACCTAGAGCTTCAAAAGGCAGAGATGCAATTTCAATACAGAAATTTGTCAAGAAAAACAGTGGATCTCCCAAACAAGTCTAAGGCGCAACACTGGTAAAAGTGACTGCCGGTGCAGGTAGTCGGGCAGGGAGGTGTAAGGTTGCTGTCTGTTGTGCCTATTCCTGAATCCATTTTGCTTGTAATTCACTTTGGCAGTGTGCACACACAGATGTGCCTTCGCTTCCTCTTCTCAATTACAAAAATAAAACAAAGCTAAATTTAAACCTTGCGTGGTCGTTCATCTACTAAACTGAAGGTACATTCTCATCCTTTCACAAGTGTTAAAGTTATTCCTTGGAGATTGCTTCATTAGCAGGGACATAATTTTTTAAAAATGTCCTTTTTAAAGGGGGAACAAGAAGTAGATAAACAAACATCTGTGTGAGTATATGAGCATATATAAGAGTGAACAAACTGTAAATTTATGTTTTCAAAATGCTACTGACTACCTTGACCTGACGGTCTGCTTATCCTCTGGAGCTAGTTCAGCAACACACTGCAGTCCCCTGAACTGTCTGACGTCCTGACACTGGGCAACCCAAATGCACAGCCACACAACAGAGACACGATGGCTCTTCCACCCATGGGATGAGCTCATTTGTTACGTCAAGCGATGGGACAGCAACACGGCATTGCACCCTGGGAGGGAGGAGGAGCTAGGTTAGGTGTCCCCAGGGGCCAGGCAGAGCCAAGGCCTCTTGAAACACTGATCTTGGATCCATTTTGATCTGACTAGTGGTGTCTTGCATCACAAGAGAAGCTTTGGAGACATGAAGTGTTGGCCAGGATTACTTATAAACCCCCTCCTGATCTACCTGATTCATCCTGGCACTGGATAATGTGTTGCTACATCTAAAACTTCCCTGTGATCAAAAGAGAAACTTCTAAAACACGCTTCATTATTTTTCATGCCCAAATCAGTCTGGGTTATTTTTAGTGACCAAAATAGAAACCTTTGAAAGCTTGTGGGTTATAGCGAAAATGGTAACAGCATCACAAATGTTGACACTAATGCACGTGCACTTCAATTTACTTAAGTATTGGTAACATACAATCCAAGTCCCATCAGATGTTAAAGAATAAACTGCAGCTTTTATCTAGTGGGTCTTTGAGCACCAATGAGGAGTAAATGATTTGATTTTGTGAGCTCCAAGGATTTGTCAGCTGCCTCATAAGTATAATTCTGGCTCTTCATATTCCTGCTGCTTCTAATTTAGCAGGACAGGCTCATAATTGAAGCAAATTAACTATTTACACTTGCCACTTCTACCAGGGAAGAGGACACATCAGCAGGAAAGAATGAGTGGGAAATTAAATTCTTCCCACTTGTGTCAGATCTGCCCTTATATAAACACATTAACAGTAATTTCATGAGGCGTCAAACATAGGAATAAATACTGAGGGATGAAATAATGAGGTGTTGCTATTGAGCTGAACTGTTGCAGCTAATATTACTGCATATGAATTATGCAGCCTGAAAGAAGGCATATGTTACAGCACTCAAACAGTCACTTCACCTGCTTCTTCTGATCATTAAGTTTTGGGTCCCCTAGGTGAATCCCTCCTTCTTCCCGCTGCAAGGCCAGTTCAACATTTAAGTAAACACACACACACATATGTATGTATGCACACTAAGCTGTTCATAGGAGGCCAAATTCATTCCTGCTAGAATTCCAGTTAAGTCACTGAAGTTACACCAGAGATTAATTCTGTTGAATGTTGAATAGACATTCAATTCCATTTTTAGAATAATAGCACATTTATTAAGATCTTTGGCTGAAGTTTTAAAGTTACACTAATGTAAACAAGAACATTTTGTTTGTAATTTGCCACATCTATTACAGCTTTACTAGGACTCCAATTAGAAACTTAAGGTTCATTTAGTACACACACATCTGGTACTGATTTAAAATGACTTTCCTTTTTCATTTAAGGACAGAAAATGACCTAAGTAGCCTTTTTACCCAATTTGAACCAGCATTCTGTCTGAAAGCCAGAGACTTGACCATTTAGCATGCTGAACCCTCTTTCCTGGGGGGTGTTTTTCTCCCCTTTGCAGTAAAAATGTGTGCAAAGGGCAAAGATGTACATAAATAAGCTACAAAAATGGGATGCACAGAAGTGTAGTACTGACTAAGGAGAAAACAGTGTTTGTGATCATAAGAGAGGAACTAGAAAAGGCACTGAAAACATCCCTGTGCTATGGCTACAGCACTGAGGAGAATGTACCTCAACATACTACTGCTACAGCTGCTTTCCATTCACAGGTTTATTAATCTGAACAGTTTCAGAAAACATTTACAGTGAAAAATGAAGGAAAATGCACAGTCCCTGCTTCTGATCATGTGTAATTATTGTCCCCAATTCAGAATTTGAGAAGAAACCATGATGAAGTCTACCATGATCACTGAAGTCCTTTTAATTTCTAGACTCCTCTGTGTAGATAGGTTTGGACAAACAAAACACAGGCACACACACCAGCATTGTTTGGAAATGGCCTTTCTACTCAGAAATTAATGGGAATAGTTACAGCATATGATCCTAAAATGCAAACGTCTTCATATCTTAACATGAGAGTGGAAGTACACCAGTATCTGCTTTAATCTAATAAATTGCAATATTCTCAGGGTAACAGCATCAGAGTGTGATCCATTTTAACTATAACTCCCCGCCAACTTCAGTAAGGCACCCACTGTCGTCTAGTTCATAATAACGCTTCCTTTTTTGTCATTCAAATCCTATTTTCTCAAACAACATTTTCCTAGTTTCTTCACAGTTTGAAAAACATACGTGGTTCTTGCACAAAACCTTTAAAGCTACAGTCTAATATGTCAGGTTATCAAAATTTTGTTGCAAAGGCTTGGACATGCATATACTGCCCTTAGGTTGTTACTGTACTGAGTTTCAATACCGTTATTTATTCTGTGGTCAATCTTCAGGAATAAACAAGAAGAATTCTATGCATTTCAGAAAAAGCTGGCTCAGGTCGTAGGAACAAAGAAGATTTCATTTTGGCATGAAAACATGAGGTTATTCTTCTTTCTCAATAGCTGCATTATGTTCTACTTTCTGATTCATTTATATTTACTATTTAAATAGTAAAAGGAGTTCCAATTCAGGAAACATAATTTGGAAACATAATTCTATTTGAATTCCAGAATAAGCATTAGCTTCCAAAACATAAAAGCCAGAAGCTTTATGATAATTGAATCCTTTCAGCAAGTATAATTCATCAATAAAGTATTCCTCTAATGATGTTATTGTTTCTTTATTTAACTATTTTTGAATTTCTGAAGCTTCTTCAATGCCAAATACCAAATGCTACATTAATCATTTGTATTTTTAGAGTCCAATTTTCCTAGCAGAGACATGGGTTTCATAACAGTTACTAATGCTCTGGATCTGAAAAATTAGGCCTTTAAAATACGGACTATCTAGTCAGTTAAGATGTCTTGTAATCATTACTTTGTACTATTAGATCCCTAATGGAATAAAGAATGAGTTTAAATTTATTCTAGAAAATAGGATTGCCAATTTTTTTAAATAGGGACTATCTTTTATTCTTTTTGTACAGTGCTAGATTAGAAAGGGCCTGGGCCTGGAGTTTTAACAATGTGCTTAAGAGATGATAATGAATAGGCAAAATGAGTCAAAGAGCAACAAAGATATGTTAACCCAAACTCTTGGAATAATGTGGCTTAAAAGTCTAGTTGCAGCCATTTTTTTCATGGATGTGTCATGTGGATTCCAAAACACATCATTCTGACGGGTTCCAACTTAAATTAAGGACAACAGAGATAAGGAACATAAATTTTATTCTGCTGTTCCAGTGTAGGACTTATTTAATTATTGCTTTCAACCACAAACAGGAAATCCAAGTTAAAGCTGGAAATTTAGGGGTTTATGCACTTTTCTTAAACAGAATTCTATGGAAATACTTCAATTTTCTGCTGGTACTACTAACATGATAAGCTCAAAGGAAACGTGCATTCTATAGTCTTTTAGGTTTATCTCCATTATACGGTCTTGGAACATTATTCATGAAGTCAAGTCTTCTGCGTTGTAAGCGGAGCAAATATTATGGAAGGAAAAACTGCAACACTGCAACAGCCACAAATTAAAGGTCATTATGAAAAATGGTGGAGAAAACCAAGCACTAGATCCGGCTAAATAAATAATTTTTGCTTGATGTCATCACTAGAGGGATGTAAGATTAACTAGAGAGGCAGGCTCTTGAGAAGTCCAGGTCTCTGCCTTTCACCATTTCAGGAAAATTTGGATCCACAATCCAACAGGCAAGCAAGATGGGTCCAAGATACAGATCTAACTACTTGGAGCACTCCTGAGGTATGTGTTTGGATGTCCAGATTTCAACACAGGGAGTGAGTCTGGGCAAGGACCTTTCTTTGGAGTAGGAATGAATTTAAGCCAGATACCACAGTCTACAGTTTCTCAGCTTTGGCTGGAGGTCCTGGCCGAGCACAGCAGGGACAGCAGGCTGCTTCTTGCACGTTGGGGAAGTCTGCTGAGCAGTGGCTACTCCTGGTGCGGCTCAGCACTGTCCTTCCTGCTGACTGTCAGGTATGTGGGACAAGGAGGAATGGCATCAAAACCTCTTGCTTGTGAACTTAACTAAAAACATAGTATTTTTTCTGAGTCAGAAGTGAACATTCATCATCATGGTCCCAAAACCTAATGTTTGACTGTGAGAGAACTGCTGCACTGGGAAGCTCTAAACAACCTGTCAGATCAAGGATGTAACCTTGGCCTTTGTTGGACATATTAAAAAAGGCAGAAGGAAGAGACAACAAAACAAAATAACCTTAATGTGCCAAGCCAAGTGAATTCTCTGACCCCTGTGTTCAGAAAGTTACCTTTCCTCCAGCTAAACCTTCCAAATGCTGACCTTATTCAACAGTGGATACTAGACAGAATAAGCTGTTGTTATTTTTCAGTTAGTCAATGAGCGCCAAATCTTGATTCCTATTACATTGTTATCTTTAACAGGAATCTAGATGTACCCACACCACCCAGTTATTAGCAAAGAAAACCTTTTTTTCCTAGTCCAAATGAGTTTACCGACCAAAAACTCATAGCAATATTTTCCTTTTAATTCTTACCCTTATTAAGTATAATTGTGTAATAATTATATGCTCAGTGTGAATGAATGAGATGCAGTTTTGTCCCAGTACTTTTCCTCTCTCTCTGCTGACATCAACCCCCACCCAGGTCTCCTGCAGCCAGTATAACTCTCACTGACCATATCCTTTCCTTCCATATCTGTTTCTTTCTTAAAGCTCCCATTTCTTTATCTGCCCAATCCAATCTGTTGGCAGTTAGTAAAAATGCAACCAATAACAACAGAAAAGCAATGGTATGCTACAACGAGGATGAATGGTATTTGCCAACTGTCACCACATGAACGGGATGAGCTTCCAGAGTTGCCTACTTTTACATAGCATCCAACTGACTCAGAAGAAATTCTTTAAAGCTTCAGATCCAGCTCTGCCGACCTCATTACAGAATCAAGGCCTTTCCAAAGAAGATGGAAGTTAACTATGAGATGTGATTGCCACAGCCCACGTGTATGCTGGAGGATACCCCAGAACAGTGTTGATTTGCCAGCGTCCACCCTATGTCTCTTTGGGTCAACACATCTGTAATTCCTCTCATCAAAGCCAGGTGAGTTGGGAGAAGAAGTGAGCCCCGCCCCCCTTCTGGCATCGTGGGGCACAGAAACACCTGCAACTAGGAGCTTGGATATATGTCAGGTCCCACTGCACAGATACAATTGCTGGCAGCAAGGTCCTCCTACACCACAGTGTCATAGACAGGACAATGCCATCAAAAAATATTAAGCCCCCCAATTTCAGTATAAAACAATCCTAAATATAATCCTAAAGCTTGTGTCACACCCCAAAACTAAAAAAATATCTCTTTTAGTGGTTTTATACAGAAGAAATGAAACGATACTCTCCTTATCTCAGCCTCTTTAAATCATATTCCTGAGATGGCACATATTCAAGTTTCATCCCAGCAAACAAAAGAAACTGCCTACAGTGTTTAGATGACCCTGATAACACTTTCCTGAAACAAAGCCTCTGAGCTACAGCACATTTTGTACCTGTTTTTGTTCTTCTCCTAAGCCGTCCCACATTGAAGCTACAATTTTAGAGACTTCACCAAAAGTAGCATTGGGGTTTTGGCCCTTGATGGCTGCTTGAGTGTCTCGAAAGAATAATGCATAGGCAGACACAGGCTTCTGTGGCTCATTTGGGTCCTTCTTCTTCTTCTTTTTGGGAGTTTTGGGTTTCTTTCCCATATCTGAAGCAGGTCTCTTCTCTCCACCATTGACCTGTAACATAAAATTAGAGAAGTACTATAAAAAAAGCTAATTTACTTCAGTCCATCCATCATTATAGCTTCTGTGATAGGCAGAGATTTTGGATTTTGCATGAAAAAATGGAATTTTAGTTGCCATCTTTGATAATCCAAATGTTGACACCATCTGACTTCATCACATGTATAAAATTCATAAGTATTCCAGATTATGTAACTTTTTCCCTCAAAGTGCTTTATATTTTGCTTTCATTTAATTGTTATAATCTCATTTATAGTTCATCTGGTCATCTTTTCACCTCTTGTAAGTTTTATTGCTAATGGCTATAACATGCATATAATGAGTAAATTCAAATGAAATTAGTTTCATTATAGCCTGACGACCAGTTCAACCACATGAACCACCTGCAGGCAGCAGGAACACTGTCATTTCTCCCTTTTCCTTATCCTCACCCTTTCCTAGAACTACTCCAGACTAGTGTTCAAATCAATTTCTACTGCAGCTGGTGGGACACCCTTCAGGGAATTTGAAGAGAATCTGATCGTGAATAAAATGATTCAAATTATAGACATTCCCCTGCACACCTTTTAATTAAAATCCAAAGAAACAAAGCTTTACTAGTACACACAGTTTAGACCGCTTTGGAGTATCAGTTCTGGTCCATCCGGATTTAGCTGCATAGTTTTTCCTTCTGCTCATGCAAAAGCAAATGGTTTGAGGAAAGGAGTGAAAGAGTATATAAAGAAAAGTGCATGTGCATTATTTGTGTACCACCTGAAAAAACCTGCACATGAGCATTTGTGCAATTTTTTTCAATGCAACTATGCTTTGCCACTGAATAGCTCAGAGACCCTGATCACCAAAACACCCTACTTTCCTAGGTGACTTACAAGCACATAAAGGGACACTGTCCTGATTTTTCAACAGATTGGAGCTCCGTGTCAAAGCAGCTTCTCTTGATATGATCACTTAATTCACTATACCTGTAGCAATGATGCGTGATCTTACCAGAGGGTTCGAAGGCTTTTTTCTCTTGTTGGCATGGCCAGAGTACTGCACATCATAAGCATTTTGAAGTACGAGAAGATCAAGAGCATAAAAGGTATGCTCTAGGCTAAGGATTTACTAGGCATGACTTTTATCACATCCTTGTATCATTATTTTTTAATAATGCATATCAAGTGACACAGGAGAACACAGGTGTTCAAATCAGTGGAACTGCATGAGGAAAATGGCTGGAAATTCTCATTTTGAGCAAAAAACTTTTTCATTTTTCTATATACATCACTGTGTGGTGTCCAACAGGGCCCAGGTGACTACAGTGAACGACCTGGATCTCTGTGGCTTACTAAACACAGCATCAAAGTGACGACCACAGTTTGAAAACAAAGTTCCTTGTTTCCTGAGCATTATGTTACAATAGATATATCTTTAATACAAGGTTAATGGACATGGAGCCTATTGGCAGCATTTGGAAAATATGGAAAAACAGAAGCAGGGTGCTACCCATTATTAAGTTATCCAACTTTTAGTCTCTTGCTATTATTTCATTCTACAGGGTACACAAAACTATCAGCTGAATGGTAATTAACTAGGGCTCCCTAGTTAATTCGGCAATATCAGTCTAAACTCTTCAGACAGTTCTGTGCAAAATCTATGAGCAAGGAGGCTTGACAATAATTTGGGCTATACTTAAAATTTTACCTCTATTATTTGCTAAAGTTTTCCTCTTTTCAGAGTATTTTTGGACCAATGAGATTTAGAAGTTCTCTGTATATTAGGAAACCACATTACTTAAACTACCCTTAAACTAGGTGATATGCTGCAGAAACCTGTGTAAAATGTCATCTGGTAAGCTGTTCTGAGAACAGCTCTAAAATCTTATTCTCCAACCTGAATGATCAAGAGACTTCAAAACCCCACTGTTAAAAAGGGAGTACTCACAGGGGAAATTCTGTTTGTCTTATATGAAAATAATGAAATAAAAAGAATACCAGAATTCCAGTACTAATAACCTTGCAAATGGCTGAGATGATGGCCTACCTTATGCTCCCATCAGTCTATCAGCTTCATAGACTCCACTTCTAACCACCAAAGCAGAGACAGATGGGAAATAAAATAAAAACCATATATATTCTGCTAGGCATAGACTTGTGCCTCAAAATCCCTGGAGGTGTAGTTAGCTCATGGTAATCCACCTCCTGTCATGGCTTATTGCTTAATTATGGTGATGTATTTAACTTATTTATCACAAGAAAGCAATAATCTTTCACTTTAAAAAAGTGTACATTAACCATGTTGCACACATAATAGATCACAAGAATATCTAGTGTAGGATTTAAAACTATCAAGTAAGGCACATCGTTGATATCTAAATGTCCCTTGAGAAGCTGGAAAATGTCTATAAGCATATTTAAAATAAACTGCAATAGTACCAAAGCCTTTAATGGAGCTAGGAGAGCTGTTTTATGCACACTATCTTGCAGTAATCGCTGTAGTTTAAAATAGATTTTAATCAAGCACCATCTGCATAATAGGCTGAACAGACAACACAGAAATCTACTTATAACTCTTATCATATAAAGTAAATATTGTAAAACCTCTACCACATAAAGAGAATATGCTGCAGCAGTTCTTTCGTAATTGTGTTTCTGTTAGTTAATTCTTGCTACTTGCAGTCCTCTCACTATCTTCCCTCTAAAATACATTATTTGAGATTCTCTCATAAGTGATATTCAAATGAGCATGGAAGAAAACCCCATTATCCATCTATGAAGAAATACATATTTGCGAACCAGTAGTGCTTCCAGTAGCTCACAATTATGCTTGGCAATAACCAAATACATGTTTAATGATCCAACAGTATGAATTATGGCAAGAATTACATAAATGTAATATTCCAGCGTTTAAGTGGTCAGAATAAAGTATGTGGTAAGTGGCCACTTTGTTTAGAATGTTTTTATAGTTACTTACAACTACTGCTTTTTAAATTCTCCCTCTTTTTATCTTCTAACCATAGTCCCACATAGTCAATCTAGAAGAATTGAGGAGACTTAGGGATGTACACCACTTGCAGAAACAGTATCCTTGGTCTGAGACTACATTTCATATTTTCATGGACCTAGCAGCTTTCTGACTGTATATACATAGCCTTTTAATTATTCTACTGTTGTCACTGATCTTATGGTCAAGCAACCTCAGCTGTCTTGGTTTTAGAGCAACAGTGTGTAGGGCAACTGAGCCCTCTATAAGGCAGCTCCTTTCCCTTTTTTGCAAGGGAATATATGACGTTTAAAGTCCAAAAGGCCTATATGAAAGAGCCTTTATGAGAATGAGTATTGCCAAAAAATATTTAGCAGCTGCTGCCATTAGTTCTGTGTATGTTGGATAAGGCTCACAACAATTTGAATATTTACCTTAGAATGAACATCCATGAAGCTCAGTACATGAACAATTACAACAGTTTGTAAAGTTTCCTTATTACTGGCATTTGGAATATGTACATTAAGCTGAAATGGTCATTTCCTCCATGCATGGAAATCAGTGGTTCACTAGGGATACAATTATATTTCTAGTCCAAATGTATATAATGTACATATTTGTTCATACTTTCCGTCATCCTCTTTTTATAAATTCATGCAAACATGAATGGGACACTGAGATTTCTGTATTTTTTTCTCTAGATAGACATAGGTATAGTTGTTAGGGATTTCTCTACCAAATCTGCTATCAAAGGACCAGTGGCTTCTCTTTCACATGTAAGGCTAGGTGTTCAGCTGGTATAAATCAAGGGAGGTCATCCAACATGGAGGTGGTTTTCCTCCCACCATTTGAAATTTGAAAATGTACTTTTTCTTTTTCACCAGTGTTGGTACATAGGCAAAACTCTTCTCATGCTAGTTAAACAGGGAGAACATCACTATTGCTGTTAACAATACAGTGAATTCAGTTGTTTTTTACATGGTCCTCATGGTAGGAACATCTTACTGACTTCATGAAGCTGCTCCAATGTGACGAGCTCCAGCAGCTACTACATGACTGCAACATGTGCGCTTCTACTGAAGGACTGACTAATGAGCTCGGGCACTGATCTATGATGTAATACCACACATCTCTATGATAGTTTATAAAACAGAGAGAAAACTCCAAATTTAGCAAAGTTATATTCAGGCAAAAGATGGAGGTTCTCACAAGAGAGAGGATGACCACTCTATCTCTTCCTGTCCCCATCCAGTGCCACCTTTCACTGGGAGGAGGATTTCTGTAATGAGAAGAACTCTCTCAGGCCGCTCAGAAGCAGCTCTTAGAAAGTGTAATACTGTTGTGGCTGGGGAGAAAGATCTCCACAGAAAGCTGGTTTATTCTAAGTATCTGTATCCATTCATTGGCAGCTTCCAAGAGTAACGTGACAAAGATATACAGTGGAGGGGTTTAAATCGTAAACTACAATACACTAACTTCTTTCACCAATAATTCAAGCCCTCTTGTCTTTTATGGAGGGAACTACAGCAGAACCATTGCATCGAATCAGGCATGCCAGCCCACTGCCCTTCTCTGATGGTGGCCAGATTCAGGCGTTTTCACGAAGACCTAAGAAAACCCACAGAAGACAGGTATGGCACAATCTGCCCCCCATCAAGCTTGCAGTTAAAACCCTACTAGTCGGAGACAAATTTAAGCCCTCTGTCGTTATAAACTAAATTTAATATCCTTTAAAACTTTTCTCTTAGAAGAGAAATTATAATTATTGAACTTTAAGGCAATGCATCAACTTCAGCATACCAAATTTAATTCGTGTTATGTGTTGTGCCTTTTCTCACCTTTTTCTGCTTAGACTGAGCATGAGAGAATTTTAAAGAGAGTGTTCCAAAATAACATGGCTTGTTAAAAAGTTGAACACTATCTAAACTGGCTTCCACCAAGAAAGGACCAAGTTTTACTTGGTCTGTAGTGCTTGGTATTTCTTTATTGAAAACATTAGCTTCAGATGAGTACTCTCTGCATGAAAGCACAACCCTCACTTTTGCTAGCACAAAGTGTTGCAGTGAAAAACTACATGAAAAATATGGGTTAAATAGCTGAAATATTTGATAGAAGCAGAAAGGATATCTTAACTATTTGAGTGGATCTTTTCTCCAGAAGTTTAGAGCATCTTGCACACTCCCACCAATATATGTAAAAATATTAGCAAAGCAACAAGAGTAGCAAATAAATTATTCTGAAAAAGTAAAGGCTGCCTGGAATTATTTTTACATAGCTGCATTCTAATGTCTCCCTAGTAAGGAAGTGCTCATTTAAAATGTATGAATTATTCAGCAATTTTTAAAACCTAAAGTTTGTGAAATCAGGGGAAAGTCCTGAAATAAAACTTTTGAATCAGAATTTATTCAAAATGTAGTAAAACATATGTCTCCAATTACATGATTATGTTATAGCTTGAGGTATGAAAACCAATATAATTTGAAAACAAATCAGACTTACATTTCTTGACCGGATTATACCTCCTCAGTGTCTCACAATACGTTTTCTTCACATTCCTCGCAAGTCTGCAACTTTTCCCCACAAGACATGGCCATGGTACACTACATGGTACACACTACACTACAGGACTGCTATTTTGTAGCGACCATAAAATAGAGCTAAAGAGGTTCTCAATTTCAACATGCTCTGTTCCTGGTTTATGGGATGACTTTGTGCTAAGACCCAACCATTTTGTGTATCAGCTTTTGTGTCTGCAAAATTAAGATAAGTGTGTATTTTGGGGAGGTTTGCAGGATTTTGTGAAGTTTGGGAGGTTTTCGTATGCAAAACCTGCTATATAAATTAACATTTATCCTTTATATTTGTGTATTTTTGGGAGGTTTTCAGGATTTTGGGAGGTTTGGGAAGTTTTTGCATGCAAAACCTGCTATATAAATTAACATTTATGCTTTAAAAAATTTAATATATAAATGACTATTAAGACTTCATGCCTGCACTGACACTAAAATGAAGCTTAAGTATGTCATGATGGAGTTGGCACCTCCCAAAGGATAAATGCATAATGGGTCTTCAAGCTTTTCAAGGTAAGATTTTTAAAGTTCATAGAGGAACTTTCTGTTCTGGTTGCTATGATGATGTTCTGTTTACTCATCCTGTGACCAAGTAGCAAAGACTAGCATATTGTACAGGCTGTTCATACTTTTTATAGCAGTAACTTGATCTCTAACTAGGAACAAACATCCCTTCTATGCAAGTGAGAAAACTCAACCTTTATATTAAAGTCCTAAAGGAATGGCTATCCTTTGAGTGTTTTACAGGCTTCCAGTTTGCTCTCACGAAGAGGAATGATGTCATTTACTCACACTGCCTGAAGAATTGACTGGAATACAAGTTCTGTATTCATAACTGTTCATTCACTTCAGGTCAACCACCAACAATGTATAAAGTATCACCTTAATAACTGTGGCCATACGATCCATTTAGCAGGTCCTAAAAATATCCACCATTTACATAGTAATCCTAGCATCTAAGCCTACCTTAGAGCTATCTTCTCCTTCATCTTCATGGACTGAACTGGATGGTGAAGGAGTTGCAGATTTGCTTCCAGGTGGAGAGGGCGAGTTGTGAGGAACACTGTTTCCACCCATATTCAAACCAAGCTGTGCACTGAGCTGGGACTGGTTAATAGTAGTCAGCTGCCCGTGCTGCATCATTCCTGGCTGCCTAACATCTGCAGGTTGAACCCTTGGCCTCATGGTTGCCATCTGAGGATGGGAACTATACTGGGCTCCTTCTGTATTCCGTAAATCTTGCATCTACAAGAGGAAAAAAACTGTATTAAGCATATCACTAATAAAGTGTTCTGTTCCTTTAGACCTCGGTTGGCCTGATCGGCTATATAAGGCTTAAAAGAAATGGCAAGTACTTAAATAAACATGTAAATACTGGAAATAAACAGAGTAAGGATATGATCGACATTTGCATAACACTGACTGTTATAAACTATGCAGGCTCTAGCCTCAGCCCATGGGAATAGCAAAAAGCAATGAAAGCTTGTTTCTTTATAGAGGGGAACAAAAGGGCACTGCTTTCTGTAACTGCACGTAGAGTATTTCAGAAATGCTAACGAACAGGGACAGGTTTGCACTCTGCAGTTCAGAACCGGATCAGAACATGAATATCCTCAAAATTCAAGACAATTTCCAGATCCTACTTTTTTTTCTTTGGATTTTTGTGTGTGTGAGCTGTGAATTTTGGAGTTGCAGTTTTCAGAGTTTGAATATCTAGTATTAGGTCCAAATCTATTTTGCCTGGTGCTGTCCAATGAGATACTGGAATTTTCAGGATTCATATGACTGACAAGAAGGATGCATTGATAGACTGATTAAATGATTTCTGAGTTGATTTGCTGCTAAGACATATATGAACGGAAAGCTTGGAAGTCGTGGGATTGACAAATGAATCCATTGTGCTATGTGGGTCACCGCTTCTTAGCATTAACGAGACATACTATTTTAATGCAAGCAACAAATTCAGTCTCTGTAAGGATAAGAATTAAAAGCACTGGAGGATGAAACTCCTTTCTTGTCCAGAGGTCAAATGCACCATACACACACTACAGCAGATTGCCTGTAACATCTTTTCAGTATAGTCATACAGAAACATGACAAATAGCAAAGAGTATCAGGGAAAAGCTCAAATTTAAGCTAAGGTGTTCTGTGGGTGATTTAAAATTGAAGTGTCAATTCAGAGCTGAAATGAAATAGATATAGTTGTCCTTCTGTGCATCAGACAAACATGCCATACGTATTGAGTGGAATCTGACAGGAACTACCGATGTGTAAGTTCCATTATGATAAGGACATGTGTTAATGGTTCAATATATTAACATAACCACATTTATTCTACTGACAGTCTTTGTTAGACATGTCATCTGAATTGTCTAAAGATCACTCAGATTTTTTTTTAAAACTTTTTATCGCTCGTGACTTCTATAACCTATCTCATCCACACACTCCTATATATCACAGCAATCTGTAAGATACCTTTCAACCAGTAGCGCACAGAAAAAGAAAAGATAAACCTGTAACTTCACCTTTTCTCTTATTATTGATAGTGCAAAAATTTATCAATTTTAGGGAGATACTTTATGAGCTTGGGGATTGATTTTTGTAAAGCTGACTGGCTGGCAGTAAATCAAACTAATAATACCATTAGTTATGGCATACTTACCACTTTACATGTACGTGTGTCTCTGAAAAGTATTTGAAATGGCTTCTGACAACGTGACATCACAATTATACCTGTATTTATATTGCTTTAGAAATTAATTGCTTTTGGTAAAAAAGGGTTATCAATACAAACATGTTCAAGTTCATTTAATGACTACTAAAGCACCGGAGGAGAGGAGCAGAGACAGCGCAGTGTATGAAATCAATTGAAGGCTGAAATTTGAATCCTGGCAGACATTTATATTTTTAAAGACTGCTACTGACTTCTTGTTCCCTTCCCTCCAGTATCAGCTCCCTTCCTCGCCAACCACATTAGCCTTGAAAGCTATCATTATCTCTGTCTCTAGCAGACAACCCGTATCAGAACAGTTGTGCCCACGAAGCTGGATGGGGGAGCGGGAGCGTGGGCTGCCCCAGGCCCCCTTGGCCAGCATGGGGTGAGCGGGCAGGGGATGGAAACCCACGTGGTCCCTTGTGTGCTGGGGAGAGGGAGGCAGAACCCTTCCAAAAGCCTTCCCTTCACTCTGTCTGCAGTGCTCGACCCTCAGCGTGGGTGTGTGCCCTCCCCGGGGAGCCCACCGCCCTGCAGGGGCTGAGCCCACCGCCCTGCAGGGGCTGAGCCCACGCTCTGCCGCCTGCAAACGCCTCACGGGGCAGCACCTCGTGGTGCAGGACTGGGGTTGGGAATAAACCACCGCATGGAAGGCTGGAAAAGCACGACCGCTTTTTAATAAGAATATGCATCCTAATGATTTTATGAACTCCAGAAAGGAAACAAGCACTCTTTGAAACTCCCAACAACTCTTAGTTTGAATGAACTTGCAAAGTATCTACCTCTGAAAGCAGGGCAAAGGTTATAATTTTAATTACTTTTCCCCAACTAAAATATAATACAATTGCTATTATTCAAATGGTGTCTCCTTTATTAAAAACTCTTCATATGAGCTTCAAATATTATCAGATAGATACTGCAGAACGTTCTGTGTTTGTCATCTTTAAACAACATATATTTTTAAACAGTCTGTGATTCATTTTTAGCTCCGGCGCTGAACATACACTGTGTTTTCAGATAACATGACACCAACTGGACGGTACTGGATGTACCCCCATACAAAACACATGTGTGTATATATATATATGTATATATATGTGTGTATATATATATATATAAAAATTTGCAAGAGAACGCTTCACTAGTGAAATTCTGAGGACTGCAAATGAGGTAGTGCAGTAGAAAAAAAAAGGCAGGTTTTTTTTTTTGTTTGTTTGTTTGTTTGTTTGTTTTGTTTTTCTCCACAGGAATTCAGCTTGTCTTCTGAATTTTTAAATCAGATGAATTGCAGGCTACCTTTACAAAACCAGGTGTAAAGCAGCAAGTAAGTTTGTTTAACAGTACATGTTCCCTCTTAAGCGGTAAGCCAGAAAACCTCACCTAAGGGACCTGCCTGCAGAGCACATGGCAGTGTAAGTCCATCGCACAGAGCTGTGCCCTCGGCAAGGAGGATCCACATCTGCAGATAAGGTTTCTGGCTCACCTCTCTGCCACACACCACAGAGCCTACCTTCCTCCATCCTGGCCCCTCCTAGTGAAAAAGTGGGATTGTCTAAGAAAATGGAAACTGCTCATTCCTTGAGTAAGAATGGGCAGCTAAGCACGTAACTGTGAAAAGCTATGAGATTACACTGTGATGGTGAACCTTCAGGTTCCTAAAAGATCAACAAACCAAGAACTGTCTCATCTTCCCTGTCGGGTTCAGGAACAGTCCCACCCATGAAAACCACACACAGGTCACTGCTGTGGCGTGACAGTACGCACGCCCCTGTTTCAAACACCGTGACGACCTCGTCTCTACAGGAACAGTGGCATTAATCAGACACACTTTCTGTCAACATTACATGCAGAGTATGACCAATTTCTTTTAAACTACTTCAAAATCAGAAGCTTCCTATTCCTTGTTCCTCCAGATGGAGTTTTACAAAACCCACCAATGTGTAGCTGTGCTGGAGCCATATTCAGTATGCAGAAGCAATATTGCGAACACACTCCTTCCGAATGCAAAGCTGAATACAAATCCTGCCGGATGGCAGAATGCCAAATGGAAGAACAAAGTTAAAGAGTTTGAGTGTTACAGAGGATAAGGACAGTCTTAAACTGACGCCTTCAATGGTCTCTCTGATGAGGTAATAATGATAATATCTGGCACTTCAATATCATTCTCCATCTGTCAGTTCCAGGATGTTTCACAACTTGTGTTATATTCAGCTTTAGAACATGCCTGGTTTTATTTTGGTTTTACTAACGGGGAAGCTATGATACATTTCTTTTCATGGCTATTTTTTTTTTTTCTGTTTGCATTTCGCTTATAAGCAGAAACTGAGCATCCACTCATGTAAGTGTTTGACTGCAAGTTAAAAGAAATAGTAAAAGCCGCTAATTCTGAGGTGTGTACCGATAACCCTTATTGGCACATGTTTAGTGCTAAAACAGAACAGGGCTGTCTGGCTGAAAACAAGCTCCTAATAGCCTGCTCAAAGCTCCTGAGGTACTAGGAATAAAGCTAAAATGCTTTAAACATTAGACCATCGTTCTCCCCATGAGCTTAAAGCAAAAACAAAGCAAAGCATGCAATGCAGAATACAGTGATATCATCCCTGCACAGAAACATCTTACTTCAGGACAATGTGAGTACAGTACCCTAATCACAGAATCACAGAAAATAGTGCTAGAAGGGACCTCAAAAGGTTATTTAGTCCAACACTTTATCTCACAGCAGGATTAGCTATACCTAAATCATTTCTGACAGATGTTTGTCTAACCTCTTCATAACCTCCCTAGGCAATTCTTGTGCTTAACTATCCTTACAGTGGAAAGGGCTTTTTCCCGTAATGTCTCACCTAAATCTCCTTTGTTGTAATTTAAACCTACTACTTTTTTGCTCTGCTCCCAGTGGACATGAGGAATGTTTTTCTCCTTCTTTACAGAAAAGTTGTACACACTAGAAGGCTATTACAAATTTCCTTTCAGTTTTTTTCTTCCTTAGACTAAACAACTAAACCTGAAGATTGGAAGACTTTTTTCATATGCTGTGTTTTCTACACCTCTGATCATTCTTCCTGCTGTCTGCTGGAGTATGTCCAATAACCTTCATCCTTCTTGAAATATTGTGCCCCAAAGTCCACAAAATACTGATATTCTTATCTGACACAGCATTCAGATAGAATCCTTCATCTCTCACAGGATATAGAATACAGCATTAAAAAATTCCTAATATCTGTCTTTCTGATACAAGCTGGTTAAGCCATGCAAGATGCAGAAAGAGTCAAATTGCAGGACTCAACTAACATCCCAGAAAGTGGCTCTGGGAAGCAAATAATTTTTTTCTAAGAGGCATTAGGCAGGCAGTTTCAAAAGGAATGTGCTGTTAGCAAAATAATTCCCATGTTATTTTTCTTGTTATAATTAAGAACTGTGATGCAACATCTCTCTGAAAAGCCATAAAAGTCCAAATTGTCCCTCCCTATTTAAATTCATTTATAATAAATGTTAGCATTAAGAAAGACAGGTTGCCTTAACAGATCAAAGTAAATACAACAGGTCTAAGTATATGCAAGAAACACTAGGGATCATACACTGAAGATGAAAACAGTAAAACATAAGGAGAAATACACAGGACTTACTGAAGCAAGTGGAGATCACATATCTCACTACCCCAGACAAATTCATATCAAGGCACAGCAGGCATAATTTCTATTGCCACCAGTGGGTCTCACAATGATTTTTGTTTAGTTTTCTACTAGCTGAGAGCTCTTATGAACTTTTCTGATGGACACTGTGGAAGTGGTTGACAGTTCTTTGCTGCTTGTCTAACTGGTCAAGGTAAGTCAGAGAGCAACAATTTTTCATACTATAAGAAGCTATGTTTCAATCAATTAACAAAAAAAAAAAGTATTGGGAGAAAACCCCAGGGGATCTTAAGTGTTTTATGTATATAAAGATACACACAGTGTGCTTCCTTCTTCACTGATGTCACCCAGCTGAGTCACCACGTAGGCATCATAGACAGTTTTTGGTAGGCAGAAGGGGGTTCTGTTACTAGTCATATTCTCATTTATATTCCCAGGACAACTTGTGCCACTACCTGTGCCATTTAAATCTGAATGTTTGTCTGTTCCCAAATAATGCTACATTAAAATGCAGCACCAGCACCACTTGTGCCAGCCTCCTGAAAAGCCATGAGATTTGCTTAGAAATTTTACTGGTTTTATTTTAGGTGTTTTAATTGTCTTCTACCATAAGTCAATGCACATCTGCAAGATGTTTTCCAGTGACAAAAAGATGCTCATTAAAAAAGAGAGGAAAAAAAAAAGAATTCCTACATAATCACTTGACTCTCTAACTCAAGGTTTCAAAAGAGAAGAAAAGATAACATTCAGTTGCCAGACAGGTTTGTGAGGGCTGGCACACAGAGAAGGAATTGTGTTTGGGAGATCATACCCACCATTTATGATCAAAACAAACAATTGCAAAACCAAAAAAACTCATGATTTTTTTTAATGATCCAAAATGCAAGCAATATTCATCATACAGTCAGAGCTAAGTTTAAATTTAAAAGAGGGTCTGAAAATACAGAAATGTCTATTTTAGACACCTTTCACTCAGTTCATACTGATAATCAAGCAGTAGTACCTCGCAGTTATTCAATGCATGTTGGTGGTTAGGATCCTAGATTAATAGCAACTGAATCAAAAGCAAACCATGCAGTTTCATGTGTTGTTTTCCATCATGGTGATACTATTCAGTGAGATAACTTAAAACTTGAGATAACTTGAACATCTGTATTTGTACACCAGAGAAAAACAAAAGGTGACCCCAATATTTAGAAGTCCAAAATCTGACAAGAAGTTAGGATTCATTGATAAGAGTGCGTAACACTGGTAACTGGTAATCTATGTCCTGTCATGAACGAAGGCTGATCAAACCCAAAGATCCGCATACTATCAGATCTTTGTTTCCATTCAGTTAAAGCAGAACTCAGATCTGCAACCAAGTCTTCTTTTAGCACATATATATAAGAGAATGAGTGTTAAAGAAAGATTTGTTATGAGAGCTAAAGTTACTGTAAAATGACCACAGAGAACCATTCAAAACACATTAAATGGAATAACTCAAAGCACCACCTAACAGAGGTAGAGATGTGTGTTTTCATCATCTCATTTTTATAATATCAGCTAACTGCATAATGAAAGACTAAGTTTTAAAATAAGTGGGTAGTTGGGGTATATTTTAATTTTGTACATAAGTGTATTTTATACACTATGCCCAGTGCATTTTCAGGATAAAATGAAAGGGTCATTCAAAATTTTTGTTGATTAGGAAAACAGTCTTAAAACTGAACAGCAGAAACCTCACATGTAAAAAGAACCCTAAACTAAAAAAAAAAAACCACCTATAAAATTTACTACTCTAATCTTTTCAAAATCATTCTGTTAAAAATTAAACCACTTCACATTGTTTTATATAGTACTGGTTCTGTAAGTGATCTTAAGCTCCTTTAAAAAAATTATATACTCAAAATTCGACTGCAAAATTTTATAGCACGATCACATAATGACAAGAATGCAGTAATATACAGTTTCTATATTTCTTGGTACACAGTTAATTTGGTGACTATTAACATTCTTTTCTACTTTATGTTTTAATATCCTTTGAGTCACACAGGGCCAAGGTCTCAAAACTAATCATAAAAAACTACCAACTGCTATTCACTCTAATATAATAACCCTTTATTTAAAACAACCTCCAATAAATTTCATTATAAGAAGTTATTAAAAGGGTTAAAAACCTATTAAATGTCAAAGAATTTGCCTGACTCAAACTTCTAATAAAGAAACAGAATAGGCTTTCTTTTTGAATTATTTAAATCTTTACTGACTGTGCACTGAACCATGAAATTAGAAAAGTGTTATTAGAAGTGTTCTCTGGTTTTTATAAAAGTTGTAGCATAGAATATATCAAACCACAGTCTTTAACTAGACTAGTTAAAGAAATAGGTTTTTAATCCCGAATACATGGTTTTCACTGATATAAAGGGTCATAATTAAAAGTCTGGCCTGGAAGCTGAAGATAATAAAATTATTATTACAGGAGCATACATGTTCATTTGGTATATTCTGGATGCATGTTTCCATTTTAATTTGGACAAATATCTTCAATTTTGTTTGATCTTGCAAAGTCCACTAATTTGGACCCTCTCAGCAAACAATTAAGCTTTTAATAGTGATTCATTTTACAGAATTAATGGTGAATAATTTGTGTTATCTTTTCTCTTTTTTTTTAAGTGTCTAATGCTTAACAGCAGGTATAGGTTGACAGCAGACAAATGGAATCTAGGAGGTACAAGTCAAATATTCTAGCACACATCTCCTGATAACAGTATTATCCCTCCACTGCTTTTTTGCAAATAACAACAGAACCATTTTCTATTTCACCAGTTATTTACATAAAGAAAACAATCATGCATTTCACATTTATTTTAGTGATGCTAGAGAACGCCTGAGTCAGCACTGTATTCACAGGTTCACTCAAACACACCTGAATCAATAGCCTTTCATCAAAACAAATAAAGTCAGAAAGACGCTTGAGAGAGACAATATTGTCTCCTCTTCTTTTAGACAATAAAATTAGAGGCATCCAAGGGACATGAAATGATTAAGTCCAGGAATACAAACTAGATCCTTGGAAATACTGTCACCGGTGCGAAGCTATGCTTGCTGTAGGGCCGGAGGGAAAAGGGGATGCAGGCAGCTACTGTCGTCTTTGCAGGGCTTTGCTCCTGTGACTGACCAACAACAACGTAGTAGGCAGCGTGAGATTGCTGTAACCTTTGTTGGCTTCTGCTCTATTCTATTCCATTCTGTTCTATTCTGTTCCGTTCTGTTTTTTTCTCTGATGTTCACCACAACAGTGTCAAACTATCTTCCTGCAGTGAGTTGGGCATATCTGTCACATGTTGTTCGCTCTATCTATCTGCTTTAACAGACAAAGGTACCCTGACCGCACCATCCATCTCTCCCTACCACAAAGTAAAGGAAATTGTATTGGATACATTTGTATTAATAAAACAGTCTGGAGAGTCTTTCTTGAACCAGTGTCACCCTCCCATAGCTGATTTGTAAATTTTCTAACAGATTTGCCAAGAGAGGATCTGGCCACATGAGAACAGAGACTGCTAAGCTCAGCACAGGGCCAGGAAAGTAGTTAGTGCATAGTTGTGTGTATCTCAGTGATGTCAGTGTATCTGCTGCTGAATTTTGTCATGCATATTTTAAATATTTTACATGCTAGTGTTAATATGTAGAAGATTGGGGGACTTAGCATTTAAATAAATTTCCAATGACATTCTCATATTCATCATGTTACGTATTTCAAAAGAAAGTGCAGCTTGGATAGCATTTAGAAAGTGTTTAATTTGAAATAAATTGGAAATATTAGAATTAGGTTGGGATGTTTAAACAAAGGTATTTAAGGATGTTTACACTTAGTAAAGAATAACATGTGACTTGACTACAGTATTTATTATGTTAAGACTGACTCCATGTGAATGATTTGGGTATGCCAACATTTGTATGCTTAGGGCAACACAGATGCAGCCATTAACTAACTTGATAGGTGTGAAAGTCTTCAAGGAAGATGTTGAGACCTTGAATGACCAAGTAACCCTTTGAATTCTACTCCATTCAGGCTCTTATATTTTTTTAATGAGCATAGTTTTGGTAAGGGATGACTGCCCAAGCAGAAGCTACTAGACCTACACTCATTAATGACACATTCAACAGGGAAAAATAGTGAGAGGTGAAACAGAAAATGTAAGAGCTATAACTGCAGATCATTCTTGGTAACTCCATACTGTATATCATGTTAGTTCATGTTCTGCCTCAGTTCTCATCTCCTCCTGAAAAAGCTCAGCCCTAGATTTGTAATGTTGCATTATTTCCATGCGCAGCAATGAATTCTGGAGCTTGATGGTGAATTGGGGCCTGCCTTTCTCACCCTGTGTACACCATGTGAAGTGAAAGGACAATGAATGGTCAGCTCTTTCTAGTTGGCAAGTTTGGTCAAAAAAACCTGTGAAATACTCAATATTCTATATAAAGCAAAAAGGTTTTCAAAAGTGACTCATCTGAAATGCATGTTGGGCTAATTTGTGTCCTTCTGTGCCTTCTGTGGTTCCTCTTTATCTTGATAACTGTTCCATTTGCCTACCCCAATGATGGTTCTGCTGCTCATTGAGTTTAATATCTTATCTGAAAAGCCACATTCCTCAGGTGCAATGACAGGAGGTCTGCCTAAGTGCAGGGGATGGATGTACATGTGGGAAGAGACAGAAAATTCCTTCTGGTTAAGAAATCACACTAAACCAGCTGTGACACCTGAAAAGTTGGTGCAATATTGGAGTGTCTCATGTCTCCTAACTCTACAGGAAAACTCTATAGGACCTGAACTGCATCTTATCTCAGTCCCAAGAAATGCCAATTCCCTCACAAAGCTGGACTCTGCAGCACATCAGCTGGAACGAGATTTTTGAAATATTGTCAATGAGATTTAATCTAAGTATGCTACTTCACTGAAAAAGGCTTTTGCAAGGGAGAAGAGGCTGTCTTTCCAGTGTTGTCTACCTGTTTAGGCACTGGACAGAAATAAAGGGCACAAGGATCTCAAATGAAAATCTCTGTCACCAAGGCAGCAGAGAAAGGACTAAAACCTGCGTCTGCTATGTACTCTAGTCATCTCACTACCCTCATGATTAGGCTTACGAGATTTCCTGCTGTTCCACACAAACATTTAACGGACCTTGTTTCCGTTCCAATGTGATACAAAGTTGGATCTTTGAAACCACTGTAACACAGGCAGATCTACCCTGCAATTGTCTATATTATTCCTCGTGGGCACTGTGGTGTGGAACATCCCCAAAATTATTTCCTGGAGCCACAGTGTCCTATCTGGGGTTGTAGTTTACAAATGGCATTGTGACTACAAAATCTCCTACAGAATTAATCATAAACCAAGTCTGAACATGAGTAAATTTAGGAATGGCTGGATTAGGGTGACTCAGCTGGCTCAAAGTCCTGAAGGCTCATTGATAAATACCATCCCTGTTCAAGCAAACTATTTTGCTAGCCAGTACAGTATCAGATGGAAACTGGCGCTGTGCTAGCTCCTCCATTGCCATACACAACAGTTGTATTAAACCAAATGAACCTTCCTGTAACTCCCTGCCACGCTGGTACTGAACTGCATAGAATTATGACTGCACATTATCCATCGATCGCCATTGACATGTGTTTGCTGAAAATGAAAGTCATCTAGGTTTTGGGTGTGCATTTTGTGAATTTCTGGACTAAGTTCATTTTCCTTGATAAAGAAGATGATATTTTTTCTGGATGATACCAGTAGCCCTGAAAAAAACCCCATATCCCACACAATTCTATTTTTTATTAAGTACAAAATCATAATGAAAAACATAATTTAGACCAATAACAATGAGTTGGATGGTTTAAATTACGTTAGTGAAAGGATCTTTTACCAAATCTTCCTGTTGCTATGTTGCAGCCCTGTAAATTCTCAGTGTGAGTGATAGCACTAATGGAAGTTGAAACAAAAGGTCTGCAAAATGTTTAACTCAGAAGAGGTTGTTTCTCATACATATGATCTTGTTATCAAGTGATAAACTTACTGATATTTGTAACTATACTGTCATAATTTTCCCTGCAATATAAACCTAATGCCATAGTCAAATATTGTGGGTTTTGTAAATGTTAAGCACATGCGTTACTGCTAGGCAAGACACTTTTTGTAAGTTATGAAAAATATGCTTGGCTCTCAGGGAAAAAGCGATTTAATGATATGCTAATAAGTCCATCATTCTTCTGTATTGTATTATTTACAATTTTGTCTCTAAAACCTATTTAACATCTCCAGTGTAATTATCCATCTGCAGCTTGCTAAGTCCAATATTATAACTCTGAAACAAGAAAAATCTCAATTATTTTATTTTCAGCTATGTAGAAGATGAACAGATATCCAGCAGTCTCAAAAGATTAAAATTAGTAAATCTATTTTGCTTAGTGTCCATTATATTAGCATGCAACAGAAGACCTTCCTGGGAAGCTTCTTTTTAATTTAAGAATATATCTTTATTTTCCTGGTTTGATATTTGTAAGTGTTGGATACCTTTCTTAATAAAGCCTGATCAACTTACCAAAACAATTTGAGAGAAAAAGTGAAAGCCATAACTTCTTGAAAAGGAATACTTTGGGCAATCACTACTTATGATTTCTTTTTAAACTCATTATTCAACCTATTCTTTTTGATCGTGAAGCCTCTTATTGTCCCATTCATCTTTAGAATAAAGCAGCAACATTGGTTTGGTCGAGAAGACTTCCTTTTTCCTTTGTCTTACAAATTTGTACTTTCAACATTGCCGAGCAGCAACCAACAGCTATTGAAGTGATTTTTTATGACCATATATACGGTGATTTCACTCTATTCCTGCATGCCAGGCAAGCATACTGGAGTCTCTGGTAAGAATGTGTTGTGATATAATACTTGTTTTGCATGTACTGACACAGAGAGTAGCAAAACTCAAGGTACATCACCTATTTTGTATGGAATCCACTACAATACAGAAAAGTTTTACAGTGACATTTAGGGAGGAACCAATTGCTATCTGCAAGGGAAAAAGTTGTGAATGAAGACCTTTACAGAACACAAACTCGGGACATTAAAAAAAAACAACCTGGAAATACAAAAACTTTCAAGCTTTGGAAATGATGTCTTCATGGTGGAGAAAGAGAAGGATACATAGGTAACACAGCAGATTAATAAGAGACTACAAAGTTTGGCTTTAGAGAGAATTTTTCAAGCTAGAGAAGGCTGTAACCACTGTGTATTCAGAGTGATGTTGTCCGAAGAGAAGACAACCTTTCAAAGAAATGGCCCTGGTGTTTTCTCAGCATAGCCTCACAAGTTCATCAACGTGTTGAAATGCTTTGGTCTGGATGAATAGTTGCATCATTTTAAAGAAAATCTAAAGTTCTCTGGATGTTTTCCCCTTCCTTTTCTTCTTGGAAGAGGGTCTAGTTGTATTAATCTACTTTTAACTTCTATTTGGGACTATCTAACCTACTATTATTTAGAGCTGAACATGGTAAGTAATAATATTCATACAGTACAAAACACAACTGCTTATGTTTCCCAGGTTTCAGGCTGCCGTGAGCACACCAAGCTTGTTCTGAAATCCCCAAACTCTTCTGCTGCCTACTTGACAGCTCTGTTGACAGAGGTCTTGGTTCTACTTTTCAGTGCACTAATGGGTCAAATCCAGATTAATGTAATTGAATAAAATGCACCCAAATCTAAGATGGGATCTACGTGCCAAGCTTTTAGACTGCCAGAAGGTAACCCTGGAAGCTACCCTGATCAGGCAAGTACTCAGATGCTATGGAAGAGAATATTTAACCATTAGAAAGATTAGAATTCACGTAATCTCAAAATGACATGGCAGAGGGATATCCCAAATTAACAGAAAGACCTATCCACACCATTTTGTCTTCTTCACGAGCCACAGGCTGTCTTCAGGTGAGCTCTTCACACCAGTGCGTAACTTTACATTGCATTACCACAGCTCTTTAAGTTTCATTAATACTCTGGAATAGGGTCATCTTCTACTAGAAATTGTGAATTTTGTAACTGCAGAAACTCACCTTATCCTCTTTTACATCTCTCAGCAAAGCAATCATTTTACTCACTTCAGGAAGAAATTTTAAAATGTAGTGGCTGTGTGCGCAAAAGTGCACTCATGACTGTTCACATAATTACTGCAATTATGAATGCAATTCAGGTAAATATGCAAGTAAACTACTAGCTAAGCTTCTAACTGGTAATTTATGTGTGCTTTTACCCAATTTGCATGGGCAATCTTCATAATTATCTTCCCAGGTTTAGTACATAGATCTCAGGACTCAGTTTACATAAAATCTGACTGAATAACTAATGAAGGACTGATGAAAGATGTACAAGCAACTAGTGGAATAAGGAAATTAGAAGCATATGGAAAGAAAATAAACTGAACAAAGTCAACTCCAGCTTATGCATTAGCCTTTTTTTACATTATATTTTGAAAGAGGAGGATATAAGTAATGCACTAGATAGGTCGAGTTCCTTCAATTATCCTTCCTTCTGTTTTCAATAGGCAACGTACCCTTTCTGGTAGTCAAGATTTTCAGACAGACAAGCTACATATTATAGTGTAATTTACAGTACGTGAAATTGTCATTTTAAGTGTCTAACTCTTCATCTGAGAAAAGGAGAGGAGTTCCTCATGAATATAAAGCCAAAACAGGGCCCCAGTGGTGTTTACAGATAAGCAACTGAATGAGTTTACAAGTGTCCTCTTTGAAGAATAAAGGAAACATGCTGCATTTGACTGACAGAGGCATTTCAACAAATTATACTTCTGTTGCTACACTTAAAACTATATTAATAAAAAAATCTTGGCTTGTTTGTTTTGCATGTTAAGAAGATGAGAATAAAAGTATTTTCAAATGAAAAACAAACCTAGATACTCCTGTTAACCTTGATCATTAGCTACAAGAAAGACATTGGCATTGCATTTACATTCTAGGTTTCTAAGGAGAACTGCACCAAAATACATGTAAAATATTCATGTGTTAGACAAAAGGAAGGATCCTGAAGTGCCTTCTATGATAACCTCTGTGAAAACTACATCACATTATGGAAACTTTGAAATCAAGCCCATGCATTTAATTACTTCTATGCATTTATAAAGTTAATTTTAAAGAATTTCAATCCTATGTCTGTAATACTTAGGAAAAATGTATTTAAATATTTTTAAAATTGTATATTTAAATTTAGATAATTTAGAGGTTTATTTTGAAAATTCTGAGCTGCTTTTGCACAGCATAATGCTATCGTTGACCTTTATGGTACCTGAAATGGACTGCTTTTGTTCTCAAAGTTGAGTAAACAGCATCTTTCAGAAAAAGTGTAGTTTTTTCAAGATAGTTTGTTCAGATATAGTCATATATAGAATACTCACTCCACATGATAACTCCAATTAGTCTTCTTACATTATTGAATTTTATTCCTGCCAGCATTGTAGAGTCAAAAAAAAAGTAGGATAATAAGTGGGGCTAGGATAGTAAGTGGGGCTCTAGTCTTGCTAAGAAATGGTAAACTGAGTTCTTAAATGAGTGCTAGATGAACTACCACCCTCTGCCACCTAAAACAATCCTATTCCAGCATGAGAGAAAAGGGCTGACATATAAGAAACAAACAAACCAGCAAATCCCTGCTCACAAACAAGTAACACTTGCTATTGTCTTAAAAGTATTGCTGAGATAATTTAGTTTGAAAATTAATGACACATGATAACCATTGCTCCATATCATGCTCTATCAGTGGTATTATAATGTTCTGAAAAATAACTGCGCTTTGCAGTGTTTAAAATAACAAATGCTAAATCTTAGGTTTTAATGAAAAATATTTTGCATGTAAGTAGCTACCACTACTAGTTAGTAAGTACAACAAAAAGAAAAAACAACATTATGAAAAGAACCAAAGAAGTTGTGCCTTCTTCCTTCTACACTGAGGCCTAACATCCTCTATCTGTCTCTGTCTGGAGCTTGGCAAGCTGTCATTGCATCCAAAATGCTTTCCTTAATTTTAGAAAAAGATAATAGAAGACTTGTAACCAATTAGTCTTGATATATTTGTGTATAAGGTTAGTAAAGTGAACACACTAGAAGTACTTTAGAATGATAAGCATATTATCAATGTGATGCTCAAGTTTTTCAACTTTTAATTAATTTTGTAATTTCAGGACTAGCAAAAATAAACAGGCTCAAAAGGCCAACATGAACACTACAAGGTGTTAAAATTTACTGGATACTTTTTAATTTTGCCAGTTGAAATATAGGCGAGTAGTTGTGGCAACATATAACTACAAGCCCTGCTTTTCAGCTTTATCTCATTTTCTAATTTTTTTGCTTTTAAGGTATTTTTCCCCAACACCTCATTCCATGCTATTTAATAACATGAATATTATGACAGTATTCTAGGACTGAAATTTTGGTATATGTAGATTAAAACTCTGAATCATCAAAGCATCACTTTATTGCAGAATTATATGGAATTTCTACACTTACTCAGTGGTTGTCAGTTCTGATAATCTTTAAAGTCTGACTGTACCACTGTGGCTGGCAACGACTGTGAAAATCTTTACTGACTTTCAAGAAAATGTTCTGCTTTTACTGACAACAATTTAACAAGAGATGTCTTCCCATTACTGCTCTCTAGCAAATCCAAATGCTGTAATTAATATTGTAGAAAGTACAACAGGAAATCCTGCCCCTCCCCTGGCAGGAACTATCAGAATCTGCAAAAAGATAAATTCAGGTAGCCCTGCATCTGAGAATGGTTCTTTAGAGCAGTCTGTGATGGTTTTTACCACATAGATTCCGATTCAGGGACAGAAAAACCAGCATTTTTTTCTTTCTTTTGACATTGGCAGGGTCCAAACCAGGGTTATAGCTTCCCTATATATTTTGAAATACTGATCTTAAGGATTTATCTGCATACTATGTGGACATCTCATTTTCATAACTGTTTTGGTGAAATGCAAAGCGCTTACCTCTTCCACACAGAGTAAAAAACGCATTTTTTAAAGAACCAGAACAAAAAAAGTACTTTAAATTTACATTCTATGATTTCAGTTCTTGTAACAACAAAATTACAGTGTTTTCCTGTGGCAGAAATAAATATGTTCCAGTACTTAATGTAATTAAATTAGGAAGATCATCAATACGAAAGACTATTTAAAAACAAGATATGTATAGAATAATATATATTGATGGATAGATGAGAGATGATTCAACTATATCCCATTCTAAATGTAAGGAAAAAAAATAGATGTTTAATAACTAAATTAAATCCTGACTTTAATGAAGAATTCAGCAGGTATGATATAACTATGCATTTTAAAGAGAATTTTGTTCTGCTGGAGTACAGTTTTGATGCCACTTACAGTGGAATAACAGCAAAATACAGTAAGTGGAATTAGAATGCAGCTTTCAATTTCTGTGATAACTCCCGAAAACTATTTAATTTATGTAGCAGATGTTCACTGAAATAAGTGCCACACTACTTAGCCTGCTAAAAACTGCTGAATGAAGCAGCTCTACCTAATCGTTATCCCACTGTTATCTGATTTGTTCCTCCCAAATTGCAGTGCCTAGGCTGACCTCAACGATCTGCCCATGTGTCCTTCTCAGAGGTGTGGATACATGACACATGGCTTTGGGTTGTTTTCCCCTGTTCTGAGATGGCAGGTCTGGCTCGTTAACTTGTGAGCATTTGCAAAGCTTGATCTCATCTGACATGCTTAAGAAGCAAAGACTCGCTGAACTGCATATGAATCAGGGAGCTAAGCTATACTTTGGCTCCCAAGGCCTCAAAAAGTCAGGATCAGAAATGTTATGAACTGCTATGCTATAACATATCAAGATGATCCCCCAACATAACTCACATTTAAACAAACACATTGATTTCCACTGTTGTATATGGTTTTGCTTAGCTTTAATATTACTCTAAAATATTCTGCAGAATGAGGCCTCTTGTTTTTGACTCCAAGCTGCTGCCACTGGTGCCCATCTCCAGACTTCTGCTTAGAAGCAGCACTATTCTCACTGTCTTCTAAATCCAAAGCTGCTTTTCCTGCCTCTTTGGAAGATTGTGTTTCAGATATATTTCACACTAGCACATTAGCAGCACAATATAGATGCCAAAAGTGACACTATGTTCTGGTTACCACCCAGCTTCACAGTGAAGTAACCAACTACAGGTCATGGTCCAAATGAACGGTGGGAGAGCAAGAGACTCCACACATCTCCAGAAGAACCACGTCTGCCTCTGGCACCACCGTGCCTGAAGCAGGGAGAGAGGTGATCACTTCTGGGGGTGCAATATACCCTCTCCTTGAGACATCTGAGACAACTTTTATGTTGGTTTCAGCCAGACCTCAAGGGATGCGGTAGTGCACGTATGCTGGAGGGTATTCTTACCTTTTTTCCTCCTGCCACTTTGTCAATCCATACAGTGTTAGTTATAATCTAGCATTAAACAAGCAATTTCAAGCAACATCCTTTCAGATGGATACTTTAACAAAACTGAAAACAAAACCAGTAACAAAACCCAAGTTTCTATCTCAGTGTACAAATTCTTGCAATGCCATTATGGTCTTACCTACCCATTTCTTCATCAGAGGATGTATGAGCAAAGTGATGAATCTGAACAACTTCTAGGTTTGTTTGATAAAATTTCTTTTGTTTTTAATTTGTGTGTCAATGAATGTGCTTCTCTGGCAACAGAAAATTCTATCATTTGCTTCCAGAGTGGAAAATACTGAGCAGAACAGTCATTTAAATACAATGTTATGTGTATGAAGGCCGTATTTTGGCTATTTAATTTTGAAATTTAATTTCTTTCTCTAGATCATTATAGGGAAGTCTAGAAGTATTCTTCCACTTATTCATATAATATAATAACATCTTCAAAGACATTTTAAAAAAAATCTATTTACGCTTTGAGTTTGCAATGAACATTTGGAAATGGTAATTATAGAACTGTGATAACTAACTTAAAGTTCAAGAAGACATGATTGGCACAATAAATAATTGGTTTGCTTCTACTTAATCTACATTAATGTAAACAATAAATCTTCTCTTAAATAAAGATTGTGTGAATCTTCATTTATCTTTTATGACAAGAGAGCAAAGGTTGTAGCTTAATGAATGGAAAGAAGCAACAAGGTCAGATTTAAAAGCCTCAAAGGTCAAATTTCTGACATCTCTGAACACTGAAAAAACCCTAACATGGTAATTACTATTTTGGTCAAGTCACTGAGGTCTATTTTTTTAATTTCAAAAAGAAAGGGAAAAAAAGCCATAATGCAGGAGCTTAAGAACCAGCACTTGCTACAGTCTGTAACATAATCTTCCCTGTATTACAGACTCCTCCTACCACAGAGGAAAAATAAAGGATACAGCAATAAGGATTCCATTTGAGACCTCATATGTCTATTAAGTAGACAGCGTATATCCACACCTGGAAAGTGTTTAGGAAACAAAGCAACAAGCAGTCTCTCCTAAAACACATACATTGCCTAATTTTGAATTTAAAATATTTCCAGGGATTCCTATTCCTAAATCACTCCAGCTTTGGTGAACTTACAAGTAGTTCTGAGTCTTTGCAGACAACAGGAACATAGGCACTGATAAAAGGTCCAGAAAGCCACATAATTTTATTTTACATATGCATTGATTTTTGCCCAAATGGAAGACCTCTGTCATCTAACAGGGTTATTCATAGATTCAAAGAGTTGATCGGGGTCATTAATAACAATAGTAAACTGATCATCATTCCAATAGGATTTGACAATGGCTTTTTTTCAAAGTGGATACTAATGTATTGATGCCTCTGAAGTTCATTACAGCAGTAATAAATCATTAGCCTCCAGAAAATGATTTATAAGTTGGTTAAAATGCATTAGAATGGACTGTCAAGCTACTCTACTGTGATGATGAGGCTGGTACTAAAGAGGATTTTTTTCAGGTTCTCTAACCAAAATGGTGATGACTCAAAGTAATCTTATCACAAAGGCAAAAATAAAACAAATCACTGTAATAATTTACTTTAATAGCATGTTTCAATCTTCATAAAAGGGTGAGTGAATTTTACTTTGAACTGCTAGATACATTCCTTTTATTCACTGCTGGCAGCAAACTCTTAACCTACAAAGCTCCAGTACTGACCCCAATGATTATATTTGTGTTTACTTTAACCAAAAGAAGTGTACTGTGTGTGTAACTATGGTTACTCTGCAAGGGTGCCTGTGTAATAACAGTTTATTATAATGTATAAGTAGTCTGTCAAGCATGCAGCGCTAAGCCATAAGATTAGTAATGATAATATCACAAGAAGTATATGGGCCACAACTTGATACTCAGAATGTTTATTTTATGCAAATCTGTTACTATGTTATATACACCACTGCTAGTTACTACTTAAGTAGCTTAACTACAGCTCAGACCTATTGATATGCAACTACAGAATGTTTTCACTTTCACATATGCTTTTAATTAATACCCACTGCACACAGAACAGTTTATTCATGATATTCAGCAAACTTCATATTAAGTAAGTCCAAGACTCAGTCTCACACGTTCCTCTGCAACATTACTGTAACAGTGCTAAAGGCTCACTCTGTAAAACAGGCTATCTTAACCAGTCCTCTCCACGGCTAATGCACACAACCTCATTCACAAGGGGCTGTGCAAGCCTGGTATCTCATGTTCTTTTTCGTTCCTGCCTGCCGTGAGCATTGCATGGCCACAAAGCACGGGAGGTGTACATAAAGACCCACACCCACGCAGGGCAAGGCAGGATCACAGTCCTGTCATTTGGAGGGGTGCAGGCATCGCCCCTTTCCCCTCTGGGGCTGTGCACAGGATAACAAAGATGGGTTGGAAGAGGCACAGGCGGTCATGCTGCTCCTTCGACCTATGTGCTGGCTAGTAAAGCCAACACTTGGACAGCCACTAATGCTGTAGGGTCCAGCACCATTGTGGCTCTGCTTTTCTGGAAAAAGACTCTGGGAAGTGCTCTGTGAGCTGCTGGGGCCAGTGCCACTGCATAGCCATTTCCCCTTCCTTCTTCTTCTTGCACAGTGTTGTGCCTAAATGTCAGAAATAAGCCCCAATTGATTTGTCTTTACCCATTTGAACAGTCCTTGCTTGAGCAAGTACCTCCTACACAAGGAGACCTTCAAGAAGCCCTTCAAGTACATTAAAGACTTGCCGGTAATGCCAGGAATAAAATATAATAACATCTTCTGGAAATACATGATAAAAATTATTATGAACCCTACAGAAGACAATACAATAACATGTTATCCTCTCAGTGTAATTCACTTATAAGTGTGCACTGTATAAGGGCCATGAAACATTTAGGGCCTGATATTTAAAAGGCCAAGTCTGCATGTTTAGAAGTTCAATTTTGTGTTTGCAGTCTGAAATGGGAGGAGTTGTGTCCTAGCTAACTAATCTGTCTTTCTTAAGGTATCATTAGAGGTAGAATTACTTTGGAAATAAGAATGCCTGCAAACAAAAGAACAAAGTACTCTGAATAGCTTTGAATAATATAGTTAACATTGCTAAGCTAATTTCTCTTTCTGTATTTGCTGTGGAATCTCTACAGGCCAACTCTCCTTTCTTTAATTTGTAAGAAATCCCCCCCCGAAAGATGACAGGTTCCTCTCAATGCAGAAGGAGAGGGATGGGCATGTAGTCAGACTTACAGAAGGTTGGGGGATTTTTTAATTGCAAATTAAAAATGCCATTTTGCACAAAATGGAGCTCTCAGACCAGCCAATATGGATGGGTAGAATTAAAACATCCCACTGACAATTTAGTCCCAAGTAAGCATTTGGTGAGAGCCAGAAAATATAACCTTAAAATATGATCATCTTACTCTTAGTTAACATTTCACTGGTGCATTTTAAAAAGCTTTTCCTCCAGAGAGGCAAATGGTAAAATAAGGATGCCAAAATGAACACTTGCACACGTTAACAAAGAAATCACCAGCTAAGTAACCAACACAGAAGTCTTCAAAAAGCCATGGAAATATGTTTAAAAAACTTCTAAAAATTACAGAATCTCTATTAGAAATGCCAGTAGGAAATGTTTATCTGATTCTAGTTGGATCCAGTTGATGTGTATGCTTTGGAACAAACCCCAGGCCTTTTACATTGCTATGAAATTACGTCTCACAAAGAATCCTTTAACTATCCCAAGTCAAGGCAGCACTTTTAGTACTTGATAAGCATAAATTAGCACAGAACAGAACAAACTACCAGTGGCCAACACAAGCTTAACAGAACATAATGGGAATTTTCACCCATTCAAAACATGGGATACAACTTGCAGGCCATGGAAAGAGTTACCTTTTGTACAATTAAAGTAGTGTAAATCACATCAGTCTGTACCTGGCAGGAACACTAGCCAAAATTTGCCTAACTCTGTGCTGCTGCTGTACCAGATACAATTCTAGCAAAACAAACCTTCCTCTTGGCACTCTCCTTACGTCCAGTCTTTGCAAATGGGTCTGTGACTGTTCTTGATTCCTGCTACTGGATTGCTCCTCCAGCCAGGGGTGGAAAGTTTAGTGGGCTTGTAAATATGTACAAGGACTGAAGTAAGGGTGCAGGTCTCACTGTGCAAGTTGTAAAATCTTCACAAAAATATCTTTATATACAGGGGGGAAAAAGTCAGTGGCAAAATAGGCAACAATCTTGCTCACTGCATGAATACCTCCCATCAACCAAGACAATAAGAACTTGTTCTGATGCCAAAGTCAAAATTCTGGTATGGACTGGGTTGAAAACTCTTCAGTTAAACTAAAAGGGAAGCAAAGACATTAAATGCCTCCCCATCCTCATCCACCATAAAGCTTGTGTTATGAAATTTTTAATAAAGCTAAATCAAAGAAGGACAACACCCACTGCATGCTCCTTATTGCACCTTTCTGGGGTACAGGGAAATATTACTAACAGAAGAAAATCTAAAATTAAGAACTCCAGGACTAATGAAATGCAACTGATTTCCCTAGACCTAAGAGTACTGTTTACTTCCTCCAGCAGACTTATGTATGAAGACTTATGTGAAAAGATACTCCCACACAACATCTCCTGGCATCAGGAATGAGTTTCACATCAGTATTACAGGAGAGATTTTGGACAGCCCTCCAACTGCTCACAGTGCTCCACTGCAGGCCACCACTATGCTATTCTCCTTCATCAATCAGTTTGAAGGATCTCCTTCATGAGCATATTTGATTCTTATGCCTCTTCCCAGGCATTTTTGACTGCCATGTGCTCCTGCTGCTGCTGTAAACCTGTAGCCCCCCCCTTCTTGAACCACACCAGCAACCAGGAGGATTTGGGTTACCCTGTCCTAAGCCAGCACTCCTCTTGATGGGAATTCCCATGAAGCCACATACAGCCTAGGGAAAGGAGGGATGGCCCATGAGCAGAAGTGGTGCGTAAGTATACACCAGGACATAGCATAGCACAGATCTACAAAGACATAGTGCAAAGACTTGCATGTTTTTATAGCCCATTCTCTACAGAGGGGAAAATTCTGGCCCTTTATACTCTTAACACAAATGCTTAACAGCACCTCCTCCAAGTGGAATATGCACCTGCAATGGTTGGGTGATAAAAGACATTTATCTCAATCTGCTCTGGAAAAACTGACAATGAATGAAGATGAGAAATCCTCGATTAAGAGCTAGGAAGCAGAGACTGACACAAATTTATGAGCTTTTTTATAATATCTGTATTGTTTGGTGGTGTGTTTTTTTCCCTACTCAAATAGATACAATAAAAATAATCCTTCAACTCAAATTCTGCAGTGAGGAAGAATACAGAAGAATATCTTCTGCCTTCTCAAACAAAACAGAACAGGTATAAGGTTAGGAAAATGCATTAACTTCACAATGAGAAAGGTAAACTGGATAATTTATTTGTACAAGGGATCCATAATACAGGATTTTTAAGTACAAAAGACTTTTTACATACTGCATTTTTAATCCTACCACTCTATTTACTGCACCTTCCAAACACTTACTAAGTCCCGTAATGCAGATAAACATCTTTTTCCCCATTTCAGACAGAGAAACTAAGGCACAGACAGAAATTTCTCCAGCAAATGTAAAACCCAAGATAAGAGCACTTCCGTGCACTACAAAGGTCCTACCCAAAGTCCATCAGAAGCACTGCAAGCCTTTCCAAATATTTTAATGGGGTTTGATTCATGACCTAGAAGACCTCAAAGTAGCTTTCTCTGTCAATCATTAAATCCTTAATCTGATCGCTTCTTTCATCAATCACTTTAACCTGTCTGTATTTTGGACTGCGACCCTGTCAGAGTAACTATGTGGATTGCATGGAAATGCTATGGGAGCATGAGGACTTCTCTGAAGGATCCTTCAGCAGTTCATCAGAGACATTATGTCCCCATCCTGTACTTGGTACAGTAGGCAGTAAGGTTAAAGATGGAGATACACACCTGTTCTGAACACACCTTAACATGATTTTTCAACTAAAAGTAGCTTTGCAGATTGCATACACTTGAAAACCTGAAGTTTCAGGGGTGGGAAATGAAGCATGACAGACCTCATATTCCCCCTTCGTATTATCATTAAATGCTCTTCATTATTTTTTTCCATCTTTAAATGTAAAGGACAGATTTTCACTTGATCTTCTCTATCGGCACCCAAGGAATCATAGCTCCTCTAAGATGTTATTGTTGACTGTAACGTTAATGTGGAGGCAGAACTCAGTTCTATCATTAAACTTGTAAATTCATGTTTGACTGTGATACTCTCCTACTCTGCACATACATGAGCAAGTACAGTTGAATACTACGATTTACATTTCCTAATAGCTGGATGTCCATCTAACTACCTAAAATGCCACCTGTAACAGTTCGTGCAACTTAGAAACTTATACAATCAATTGTTACTGTATGCACAAAATAGACACACAACATATACAGACTGATACTAGGCTGAAACATGAGAATCCAATCGTATTTTAAAAGAAAATGAAATGTCTCAGTAGGTAAATGAACATTAAGTTTATGTCACGCAAAACTACTTTCTGTGTTTTTGAATAGCTGCTTTTTAAAACTTGCCATGGGCCGTTTTTTCTGTGTGTCTGCTTCTGGCCATTATGTCAGTTTTTAACCCATACCCTCAACCAGTCTTGAGATTTTGTTTACACACTTTTAGCTACCATATGTCTCTTTCTGATGCCTAAATTACAACTAGCCTTTTTAGCCAATATTTTAAAGGACTTGGCATAAACCTAAATAGCAGTTGAAAAAATGACAGGAGAAAAAGTTGTCTTTGACTAAAACTGGAGTTTTTAAGACCCTTAATCAGCATACATGTTCGCAAGAATTGCACTGAATACAATTTTTCAAGGATTCTTCATTTACTAGCGAGAACAGTAAAAATGTGTTAGCTACCAAAGAGCACTCCCTGCCTCTCTGATCACTACCCAGAATTTCCCAATGTTTCCTGGTTAGTAATGCAGTAATGCATCATTTCTTGGCATGTCTGTGCAAAGTGAAAAGAATATCACAAGGTAGTTTTCTTGGCTATGACATTCCCAACAGACTGTAGCATGTGTCAACAGAAAAACCAGAGTGACGTGCCTTCCACTTTAATCGACAGATATATTACATGCCAGAAAACAGCAAAAATATCCTTTTTTAATGTAACTTCTAAAAAGATTTCTAAAATTTGATCTATGAAACCGTTCAACAAAATAAACTATGTTCACTCATGATGAGTTTGACTGTATTTAGATTACTTATTATATAAAGATCATTATCCTTAATATAAAACTGTCACATAGTAAAAAAGACCCTGTATGCAGATAAAGGTTCCCCAGAGAGTGTCTCAAACCCACACCATATTCCAGAGCTCTGTATATCATATTTGGGGCTTTTGAGTTAACCAGAAGTCATACAAAAGTACATATAACCAGACAGCTTGTTATTGACTTTGTTTCTGAGGAGGCTTATGTACATTATTTATTCAGGCAGCTGTAAGAAATAGAGTGCTCTTATGCAACATGCCCCACATTTGACAGATTCACATAAAAGTATGCAGTGGTTATGTCAGTGCATTTGGTCAAATCACACCCTGTTTTTATTATATTCATGCAAAAATGCATTGGACATGTTGCTCTGATATAACAAGTTCTTTTGGAAGAGGGCCACAACCAAAGCACTGCAACAATATTGTGGTTACTGCTAGGTTCACACACAAATGTATACTTCGAGTCCTTTTTTGGTGCTGTGATGTCTGGGCATTTCATAAAATAAGCCTTCTCTACTGCTTTAATTTTGCTCACTGCTTTATAGCAACTGGGGCTTTGCAACAGTGGTTTGTTCCTCGTTCAATAATTCTTGGTGATGTGCAGCAACAGACAGGATTGACTCTATGTTCTCCAGCTGGCACAATTGTACATTTTCATAAATTAAATTACTCTAATTCCTTATATAATGTAGCTGTGAGCAAGAACTGCAGACCTGGAACTCTACCTTTTTCTACAAAGCATGAATAATGATTACTTCTTAGGTGTGTGTGTGTGCACATTCTTGTTTTATTAGATCAGTCTCACAAAAGAAAGATTGCAGCATGAATGCCACGATTATTTTTAACGTGCTATCAAAACCTGGCAAAATTACTGGCTATCCGAGGTTACTAATTTAACACATTTTTAACCTAACTTTATCACCCCAGATTTATTCTCTTTTTTAAGTCAACATCTGCGATGTGTCCTAACTAAAATGTGGGGAATCTTACTGATGGATCAAATTTAAAACCTCTACTTGCCCAGCCAACCTAAAAGACTTGAATATGCCACTGCAGCTGGTCTGGTGAAAAGAGCTCACAAACCCTAATTTTGAAATACTTGCCAGTCATTTGAGATGTTCTATAGAACTGCAATTCCTTTTCTAAACTGCTATGAATTTCAGGTGCCTGTACAATTTTGAGATTTTCATAGAAAAAAAATCCATAAATTAAATCCTCCAGAGGATACTGAATAGTGGAACAGAACACAATAAATAGTATTCCTACTAAATCATCAGAATCACAAGTTGAAAAGAACAAACATCTGTTCTTCTATAGGTATGAATGGAAACAATGGAACATAGTAATGAGCATGAAAATATCTCCTTGAGAAGTAGTATTATTAATCCACCAGCTTCAACTGAATAATCTCCTCATAACACCTTAATACTAATAACAAAATAAATTATCTGTTTAAATGGAACATTTAGTCTGCATTCAATACAGCCTTGTCATGTTGACACTAGTAAGTTAATAAACAAGTGGGTATTAAATTAGAATACGGGAATAAAATATACACTACTTGAATCATCTGAGGGGAAAATACATATTTTCAGTCATCATTTTAAATTGTTAAAAACCTATTAGACGGTAAGATCACAGTAAATACACAACTTCAATATGCTCTAATTCTGTGCAATTTATGAGATTTAAGCAAATATCAGTGAGAGTTTTAATTTGGATCTCCCAATAGCAGACAGGATTATTGTGAATGTAATAGTTTTATGTTCAAGTGGGATTCTGCTGTATTAAACTCTTTGTTAAACAAATCAGTCAAGCTCTCTCTCTGGAATTTTAATTTGCACCTTTGTAGATGAGCAGTGTTTCACTTTTAATGTTTGATTATCAGCACATACTTTAAAGAGGCAAGATCTTACCACTTAATATGAGTTTTCTTTCATTTTCACTTGAGTGGAATTATATTTTAGTCCAAAAAGGTTATGTTTGCCCTTAGTTATGTATCTCCCAGGGCATTTAATTTGCAGTAAAAAACGCTCCGTAAAAAATGTTGCCATGTTGTCAACTTAACTAAAATCTGTTTTCTGTTAGGCTGCCAATGTTTGCTAACATGTTAACTGCAATCGCCCTTTACCAATAGCAGTCAATAGCAGTGCTCTCAGCAGCATTACCAGAATCAGTCCGGAAACAGAAACATAGCTCTAAGACTTCCATGACAAGGCAGCTCACTGCAAGACCCTTCAGCTTTTTTAATGCTGTCTCACCCTGATTCTTTCCTGCCAGGCAGGCAGCACATAAATAAGTCATCTTATCTCATCCTGATTTTTAGATTTGCTTTCTTACTCTAGTTCCAGTCCAGAATCTGAGAAACACTTCTAAGCCAAGAAGGACTTCTCCATCCCCCTGGCTCCCCGGCCATTCCTCCCAGCTGCCGCTCAGACTCACTGTGCAAACTGCATGCACACGACCTCATCTGCTTTGCCAGAAAATGCAACAGAGGCCCCAGGCTGCACCAAGGATGTCGCACTCAGACAGACCCCAGGGCACTCTCAGTAGATCACGATCTACTGATTCACCATGCAGCAGCAGGGTTACAGTCGCTTCTCACTCAGGTGTTCGCATGGAGTCAGTGGAACTATTTTCATCATTAAAGGAAGGTCTGAAGCCTTTTAAAAGATCTTTATTAAATTGTATAAGAACAATTATGTCACTGCCTTAAGTCTCACAAGAAAGACTAGAAGACTGTAGACTAATAATAACTAATCATTTGGGCGTTCTTATGGGCTACAAAACCAAAAAGTTAAGTTCTTGCTCTAAATAATGCTGTGTAGAAGCCTAAGCTTTGGTCTCATACATCCAGCTGGATGGTCTGGATATTCTGGAATGGGCAGGTCTCTCACTCTCTCTCTTTTGATCTCCCTTTGTCTCATGTCCTGACCACACAGTCCCAATTCTCAGAAAATATTACCAATAGAAGATTGATCACAACTGATGTATTCCCCTCGCCTTGACTTTGGTTTCACTGTCCTGGAATTTTCCAATAAGAACCTTCTCTGCCAACAATGTTCATCCAACTCTGGCTGCTGTTGAATGCCTGGAGAGCCTCAGTGGAAAATTAAACATCTCCTCACTGTTGGATGGAAGCCTACGATGAACGTATTTTTAGCACAGAAACAAGTAGCGAAGGCTAGGTATGAATGTGCAACCACTTCTGACCTTTTCTGAGACACAGCTACCATACTGTGTGGGAAGAGAGAAGGCAAGCTTATTTCACTCATGATGAATCCATGAGATCAATTCCAAACCCCTCCTTTTATTCACCACATATTGGCTAACTGTCTCAAACTTTCCTTCAAAAGTAAAATTTAAGTCCTAGCTAATGTCACTCTTAATTAGAAACAAGTAATGACATACCTTCTATAAGATTTTATTCCCGACTTCAAAAGGAGCTACCTAGGTTTGTTTGGCGTCTTTACTTTGAAGAAAATGTCTTTTATTACTTATTTTAGTATAACACATTAAAATCAAATATCTCCTGTAGCAAAACGATTCAAGTCCCTGGAACTCAAATAATTTTCTAATAAAAAATGCATGAGACAAATAAATGCACTTTATGTTCCACAAGAAAAGGCAGTTTCAACAGGCTAATGCTCAGAGAAAATTCATTTTATCAACCAGCCATTTCATTCTTTGGTGCTGTTACAAGCTCCTTGCGGTTGCTAAGCAACCATAATTCATCGTACCTTTTAATGGATACTCTGCTACTGCTGAGA
Source organism: Buteo buteo (assembly GCF_964188355.1). Lineage (NCBI taxonomy): Eukaryota > Metazoa > Chordata > Aves > Accipitriformes > Accipitridae > Buteo > Buteo buteo. Next base: position 37,548,606 of record NC_134173.1, read on the forward strand.
ACATTAAGGTGAAGAGAATAAATGCCTTGGGTGAATCTTGAAATCTTTCATTATGCATGTCATTCTATTTCTGTAATGCTATAATGCTGAAATGTTTCTGTGGCAGGAAACTGAGTTGTGGTAATTGCATATTCCACTCATATATGTTTTGTAAGCAGAGCAGCACGTACTTGTCTAAAATGAGCTATTTCTAACATGATTGAAATTGGACTTTTCTACTTCTAAAGGTAGTAAATAAATCTGAGGAGAGAAAAAAAAGAATGAGTCTGGAGTAAAATGTCTTGAAATTTTCAGCAAGAGTGACAAAATCCTATGGCATAAATTGAAAGTAATCAAACAGGCTTGATTGTAACACACAGTGGTATGTGAATATATGGTACACAATTGAAAATGTAAAAAACACAATAAAGAAACCATATATCCTATGCAACTTGCATCTTTTTAAAACGCATGACATTCAAAGACAGATACATGTATGCTAGATCAGGCATCTCTGTATTATTAAAACAAATCTCAGCTTTCAGTTGAATGCAAATGAATATTATGTGCATTTCCCACCTCATTGTTTAGGGCCTTTTCTCCTCTTGAGAAATACTTCCTTATACCAGCCAAGGGGGCACCAGCATGCATACGATTTCACAATTAGGTTTGTATTTTGCAAATAAATAGTAAGGACATTATAAGGTAAGACAGAGTGCTCAGATACTTTCAGTGATGGATAGCACTACAAAACCCTAAGATGGATTTGTTTTATGGGTTCAACCTGCATTTCTTATTCTGATTATCTTCTCTTTCACACCTGTGTATACCAGGTGATGTGCTCTTAAAAAAAGAAGCTATACTCAGGTAAGACATAAATTAGTTTTTCCTTGTTTTGAACATTAGATTCAGGTTTGTATTTTATTTACTTTAGAAAGAATACAATTAGCCTTGGTGAGAAACTTGTTACATTGTGCGTACGTACCTTTTACCTTCACTTTCCTTTTTACATGTCTGGGCTTGTCATTGGAAATGCTAAGTGACAAGCAATATTTTCAGTTCTCTTCCTCAACCATTTACAGCACTCCCCTACCAGAGGCTGGTGACCTCAAACTCATCTTGAAGCTGCACGGGCAGTAATCCCGCGTTGTGCAGGGAAGACCAGTCAGAGAGCTCTCACAGCCCTATCTGTTTTGATGTTGGAAAGGAAGGACAAAGTCAAACATTTTGCTTATTCTATCCAACTGTTGGTAAGGAGTGTTTTAAAATCACCTCTGCTAATCTGCTCTTTTTTTCACAACTGCTGCATTTCCGAGTATTTTGGCAATACACTTCTTTCATCACATTGCGTGAAGGTGGAGGGCCTCTTTCGCTGAGAAACCTTTTGAAATCTGTTCCTCAGGAAAGCGATTTGGAGGAAAAAGATGGGGAAGATGTTGCATATATGTACACAGATGAAGAGAAGGAACTGATGGAGTTGCAGAACAGAGTTAGAGACTTCACATCAATCTACTCTAAAGTGATTGTGCTTGTTGAACAGCCCAAGGGGAAACCAACACACGGTAGTAACAGGAAAAGTAGGAAAGAGTTAAGAGGTTCCAAATCTGGGATAATGCAAAGTTACAATAAATGCATAAATATGTCAAACCAAATTATTTCTTTATTTTTTCTTCTTCTCAAGTACTCATACAACTCTACTATCCACCAAAAGAAAGCATATTTGACTTTTGCTTCCCCCTCTTTTCTTCTCCTTCCCTCCTTATTCTTTCTTTTGTCTACTACTAGTGACAAAAACCAAGAATATGTGTTTTATAACCACTGATTACTTTCCGGTAAGGAAAATGTTGCCTTTCCTCAAACCACTGATGTTTCCTCCAAAACCATCCACCAAAGTAAAAGAGTGAGATAAAGGAACAGTAGCTTAGCTGTCTGATTTTCAAAGACTGTTTCACCCTTGTAAATGTAATTTGCTGATGCAAATCACTCATTCCCATTGCTCCAATCATTTGCTATGCACAGTTTCATTAGTGGAGTCTGCGTGCACCTGAAGAATGGCTCAAAAATCGTGTCTCCTAATGATTCTCCTTGTTCTTTTCTGCTGCTTAGAGGATGGTGATCCCAGTGAGTAGCTACAGCCTGGAAAAGTGTTAGAAGGCAGAATACTGAACCACTTCTGACTGTTCATATTCTTCCACTTAGGTTATCAAAACTATGGGAACAAATAGTGGACTTCCACATCAGAATAACAGGTGTGGAATCATAGCAGCCATGCTTCAAAGTCTTCCTGAAAAATATTTTCTTACATTTCTTGGAATCACTTGATCACATCTACAGTAAGACAGGGGCAAATCCAAGGCTTTGTGTTATCTTAAATTGAAATAATGTCTTAGGTGCAGCAATATGATGAATGCTACTTTTATCTTTTAAAAGACCTATTACTTTCTCTTGAAACATTTAATTGTGGATCAGATACAATGCTTACGGTTGAACAAATCTACAAGTCCTAAAGTTAAGAAAATTTATGCTTAGGTAATTCCACATTTCCTCTGGTGCAAACCTGCTTTGGCCAATGTCTTGCCGTTTTAACAAGGGTCAAAAATAATATAATAAAAGAATGCAAAATTAATACTTGAAGCTTCACTACGAAGTAAAGAAAGAAGATACTTAATATCATTTATCAAAGTAGAAAGAGAACAGCAAACTGAGACCTAACCACTGGAAGGTCACAGCCAATAACATTTCTGCAAATAGAAATGGGCTGCAGAAGCATCAAATGCAAATTACTGTTTGCTGGAGAATTTTAATAGAGTTCTACGTCACATTATAAAATGTTTAATTGTAACCCCATTTTAATAACACCATCTGATTAAATGAAAAGACGCCTTGCTGATCGCAATTACAATCTGTCAAACTGCGTATTTATTTACAGTTTCGTTTCCTAAAACCATAAGATAAAAAAAGGAAACTCTATTCAGCTTGTCAGCAAACTATAATTATTGTATATCCTTCTGTCAGTTTCTGCATAAAACTTTTGGTTCTAAAATGGATCTAATTATAACTACATCAACATTTTTATAAATGCTCGCTTTCCCTTCTTTCCCCCTCCCTCCCTCCCCCCCTCCCTCCTTCATCAGTGAATTCTTTGTTGCAAACTCAGGAAGAAAAACTTCTTCTAAGTAAGTAACATTTGTTTCTCTATTTTATCTTTTCTATCCTAAGTTATTGTTAGAATAAAGAAGACTCTATTCAATGTAAATATTATTTATGGCAGTGCACCTCCCTAGCACTGTACTCAGGCAAAGCCACGGGATTAGGACTCTATTGGGTTTTTTTCTGCTTTGGCATTAATGTCTTGAATATCAGCTGAGAAACTCTTTCCAAGTATATCATGTAGCTCATCTTCTACAAAGTCTATTTATTGTAATTTATAACCTTTCACAAGAAACAATTTGCCAGACAAACAAGAAATGAGTCCAAATGTCTGAACACTAGTGTATGTATCAACCAGTTATAGAAATTACATCTCAAAGAAAGGTCTATTAAATCATCTAGCTCATCTCCCAGCCAGTGCAGGATTTTCCCATACGTACATGTTCCAGTGCTTTAACACTACCTGGCAGACTATTCGGGTGACATTACAGGGTTTTTTTCCAGCCTTTGCCTGTTGCTTATTTTTATCACATTTCTTCCAGTGACATTCCTTAAGTACCATAAATAACTGTTCCTTCAGCTTAACTTTCTGCGTAATGGATGATGACAAATAAATATAACATTGAACATATGCATATACACATTTTTAAAAAATAACACACTGTAGCTGAACCTTCAAGAAGAGTCATTTTGCTCAGTGTAGGTTATGGGCTAATACAATCTGGATCATGATTACATGCTAACAAGATTTGGGAAAAGCTGATTATTTTTCTACTGTTTCTTAAATGGTCAAGTCAGCTGTGAACCAAAACAGTCTGAGTTAATATACATCCTCTTGATTATTTATTTCCTAGGTGTTCCATCAACATGTATTACCTATCATTCATTCTTAGATAAATATACATTTTATAAATATAAATATGTACATATATAAGCACACCTCAAAAATAAAAATAAATAAAAGACAACTGAAAAGATTAAATGGTCTGCATTAACCTCCACTGACTGCTGGGTTTTACGTATACAATGAAGTAGGTGAATTTTTAAGTTGAGGACCTGTACCCAGAGCTTGCCCGAGGAGTCTGTGCAGTTGCCATTAGAAGAATTCTCTAAAAAATAAGTTAGACAAACATATGTCAGAAATGACAAACGTATGCAGTATCCTGCTTTTGGGTAGATGACCTCTTAAAGTCCTCCTTTATGCTAGATTAAGGGAGGGACCTTAGGGTTCCTCCCAGACCCATTTCTGTAATCTGGTAAGTAACACAACATTAAGGCTGCACTGAGTCAGGATCCAAGAGGTCAGGTTACTCATGTAACTTTTTCCTGTAGTGCAGCTTTGCTATACTGACTTTAATTATATGATAATCAAAATAATAAATTTTTTTTTCAAACCAGTACATTAGATGATATTTCTTCTCTTCAGTCTTGTTACAGCTTGCACTAGTTTTCCAAATGTTACAAAGAAAACCATTTCAGAATTATGACAGCAGAGTATTGCTCAGTATTGACAAACACTTTTGTTGGCACACCCTTAATCTGATATAATCTGAAATCTAAATTTTCTCAATTTATGAACAAATGAAAGCATCTGCTATAGGGCTATCTCTGTTTCTGTTGAAACTCTGGGATGGCCACTGCTAGAGTTGGACAGGATCAACATTAGGCCAGAATGTTGCTGAAAATCCCACTGAGAATTTTTCAGCCAGTCACAGAGCTCCTAAAATGCAGTTCAGAGGCAGAGGCCACAAACGACAAAGTTCGTGCAACAGTGCTGGCCACAATTAAAATTACACAGGCCGGGCCCCAGGCAGAGAACCTTCCTTTCGTATGTTTTCCCCTCCCTGCGTTCACGAAAGCTGACTGCAAGTGAGAAGAAACACGTGTGCTGTGCGACCGGCCTGTGAGGCCTGGGACTGGGAGTCTGGGGCAGCAGAACATCAAACTCTGGTCAAACAGATACTTCACTTCTCCCTAGAGCTCACTGCATTTCAAGGGCAGGCAAAACAACCCTCGCACCTTTTCCACGGCTCTTAAATAAGGCTACTGTGTCACTTCCAGGCTGCATGATAGCTGAAAGGTCTCAGCTATCATTATAGGCAGTCACTGTAATAGCTTTATATTAGATGTGTAACACATGGCAGTTAATTCCTACCCTTATTACATTTGAGGACTTCTGCTAGTTCTAATATTGAAAGTTGTCTCTCACCACGCTGCTGCCCACCTTTGTGTTACTGATAATCAGACGTGCAATCAGCTCCTGGTAATACTTTCGTTATTATGGGTCCCACAGTGTAGACTCATCTTCTTCCTCTCCCTTAAGATCCGTGTCTTTCCCCCTTTTCCAACTTGGGACTCATCTGTATTTCTGTATTGTGAATTACATTTTATTGGGTTTTTAATAAGGTGAATGTCTTTTTTATTCTACAATATAGTACTAGCCAGATATGAGGAACTGATATTGCAAATACCTATTTGTACTGTTATTAGTATATTATCTTATAGCTAATTAGTGACTACAAAGCACTTCGAGCCACAAGAAAGGCACTGCAGAAGAACAGAGTGCTGCTAGCATTATTTTTCAAATGCTGTGGTTTATTTTTTTCTAGAAAAAATAACTTTTAAAAGTTTTGCCAGTGGTTATTTTACACTGTATACTTTCTGTCAGGCAACTTAAGCTGCACTTAATATCCAGATCAGCACTAAGGCTATTGCACTAAACACTTTTTATGCTACTTCGTGAGAAAGGGGAGTGTAATAAAATTCATTAAACTGAGATCCCACACTTGAGCATTAGTGCATGTGTAGGACACTGAAGCTTAGTTACTGAGTTAATCTCTGAAATTCTTTATGTGTGAATGAAAGTAATCCTAAAGTGTATTAGAAGGAAGTCCCATCTCTGAACAAAAAAGTGTTGCACTCTCATCAAGAGCCTGATCCTGTAAATCCTCCACGTGCAGGGCTTTTTTGCTAAAGGACCAGAACATCTAATTTCAAAGTTTTTTTCAGTTTAGACCACTTCTGTAAGGATCAAGTTAAGGCACCTGTAGCCCAATATCACCACTGTCAGGAAGTGGAATTTTGAAGATGGGATATGGAGTAGCCTCATCTTGTCATCCATTAGGTATGCTATGTCTTACTTTAGCAACTAGGCTACTTCCTCTTCTAACTCAAATAGCAAAGGTACCTATTATTAAAGTTACTAACCTTAATTATTAATTATTTAGTTTTTAAATCTTTAATTAATATTTTTTAAAATATTTAATTATTAATTATTTAATTCTATTATTAAAGTTACTAGCTGTCAGGCACTGCAACCTCACTCATAACCCAGGGATTCGGTAAAAAATTTCTATGATGCAGCCACGTGGAGTACATTGATTAAATCTGTTGCACCTATTTCAATAATTTGGCTCTAGTTTCAGTCTCTGTTTAACATACAACGTGGATCCACAATTTGGGGAGAAGGGGATGTTGCAGATGCTATGTCCTGTCTTTTATATTCCCTTTCCAGCAGAGGGCTTCAGTGATTAACAGTGTGATACATACATACACATATGTGTATCCATGTATATATGTATATGTATGCATGTACCCTGAACACTGCAGTCCGCATCATCTTCAGGTCAGGGTAGGCACACAGAGTGCCACGTCACTACCTGTAACATCTCCTTTGTCTCTTTTCCTTCCCTGCAGGTTGCTTGAAATAGGAATGTTGGGTACACACTGATAATATGTGAGATAAACCGTAATGCTTTTGTTCACCTGACTTCAGATGGAAAGGGTTCATTTTTGTGGGTTCTGCAACTGAAAGATATGCACGACCACGCCTTAGAGGTGTTCCTCACTCCATAATGCTTCTTGCTGCCACTACATACTTTAAGTCCTTTTTGGTAACTGTATCCATCCGTGATATGCACAGAAAATGAATGAAGAACATTCATTTTCATATCTTTATTGTTCATGTATAGAGGCAGCAGCATGTACAACATGCCATAGATGCAGTTCAGAGGTGTGTAAGCAAGGCCACAGAGATCCTAAGTTGCATACATGTGGCTGAAGTACAGCATTACACTAGCAGTAAAGGTTAAAGATTTACATGCTGTCCCCAGGGAATCCCAACATGAGAAAGGGCATTTACATAGTGTGTCTGTACAGACTTTGTATAAACGAAGGGGGGAAAAAACAGAGAGAAAGACATCAATCTAAAATGAACCTTTATATTATTGAAAGGACCAGGGGAGGAGTAGACAACCTTACACTTTAAGCATTTCTTAATTGCCTTGAGAAAGAACAAGGGATAAAAATAAGAAATGAGTAATTTTTTACTGATGATTATTTCTCCACATCACAAAACACTACCAAGTAGATTTTTTTCTTCCCTTCCTGAAAACTCAAAACAATGATACTTAAAGTTCTGTAAAACCATTAAAACAGATAAAAAACCTGGGAGACTATTAATTGGACCTTTTAAATTCCTTCAAGTCAGAAAAATCAAGAAGGCCAAGAATGTGGTTTTTCTCCTGAAGTGAATTTTGCTAAATATCTATGACTACACAGGCAAGACTAGATGAGGAGAATTCACACTCCATTCTAGCAGGTGACACCAGCATGAAGCTCTGGGCTGCCGGTGTCCCACCCTTCAGCAGACTCATGTAGCACATCTGAACTTCCAGCATGCAAATGGCAGCTTGAGTTAAGACAGTGCATGCCATAGTGGGACTGGTTTTGTCCATACAAGATATCTTTCTACTCCCTGAACAAGATAGGATGAGATGATGAATGTGGTACAAATCCATGAAGGGTGTCTGCACTCTTCTCAACTGCTTTCAAGTTTCAAGGAATGAAAATGCATGCATTTAAATAATGAAACAGGTGGAAGGAGAGGCTACTCCACCTGATGCACAAAACTCTCCCTTTCATCTGCACTGTGGGCTTCTCCTTTGTTTTTGTCTTCACAAAAGCATCTTCACAGTTTTCAAGAAAGATATTTCACTTCTATTCAATTTATAGGCCTTAAGATCACTAAGATTTTTTTTTGCCAAAGACTGAGTCTTCAGAAACATTTCATTATCTTGCTGTTCTTGACAACTACACGCGATGTTAAAAGCAGCAGATTAAAGTCAACAATCTCTGCTGCTGAAACCCCTGAATTTCTGACATTTTCTGAGAGTTATGTTTCCTCTATTTGCATACTCTATTATCTGTTTTGTTTGACACTTGCAGCTATGATGCTGCTTATGCATTAATCACTCCTGTGAGTACTTCACATGTGAGGTGTTGTATAATCTACCACCCGCAACTGAAGGCTTTCTCTCCGCACCACATTCATCATGTCTTAGCCTGTGCTTATCTGGTTAAAGTCTAAGAAACAATAATTAATACCACTACGCTTTTTTTTTTTCCTTACTTTTTTATGTGGCAAATAAATTCCTATCAGAGAATGGGTAACCGCTGTGAAAAAAGTTCACCAAAGCATTTTCTACTGAAGGCTGTTTTCAAAAATAAAATACATCACCTTGTTATATCTTCTTGAAATTACACTGAAGTTGTTTTCCTAATGAATTTGTGAAATATGTGAGCCACATGGAGTCTCAACAACCACACTCAAATAAGCAGAATGCTCTATTTCCCAACTGACAGTTTATCAACAGCTTCATTGCCAATTTTAAAAATGAGACCTGGAATTATACTAAAAAAAGTTCTGGTCATTTGTGTACAAATATTTTCCTACAATAATGAGCAAATATTTACTTGCTCTATCTTTAAGGTAAGTTCTTAGTACTTACAGACAGGAAGTATAGCTTTACCAGATACTTCAAGACCATAAAAAAAGCTAAGTTCATGAAAAACACTAGCCACAAATATTTTCACAGCAATGCTAGTCCTAGCTGACCTCAGGACGGTGGGGTTCATCGATAGCCTGCACCCACAGAGTGTTTTCTTCCACTCTGTTGATTTTCTCTTGGGAGGGAGAAACTGTAGAGCTGCTACCAGTCGAGGTGCTATCAGCAATGTTCCCCCTGCTATGTATGCATAGACTAATGTTTACTGCCGAGAGCTCCTGAGGGACAATGTGACCCACAGGAACGTTCTGGCACCCCCACTCTAGTGGGGGGGGGGTCATTAGATCAGTTCCAGATAGAGCACATCTTTTTGAGAGATGCCCCATCTTGATTTCAACTCTGAGGTACAGAGAACCAACCACCTCCCATAGCACATTATCTAAATGGTAAATTTCTATCACTGTTAAAAATGCATGCTTTGTTTCCATACTGATTTTATACAGCTGTAATTTCTAGACATTGGATGTTTTAGTGCTTTTTTTTGTAGCATGGTGAAGAGCCTTCTACTAGCAGATATGCAATATGCAGGTATTTATAAAACCTTGATCAAGTTACATCTTAATCAGCTCCTCTACACATCCTTTTTGTTGTCTTTCTGATGACAAAAGAGCGGAGTAGACATCAGAACTAAGGAAAGATAAACATGATGTCCCAGAGCCCTTGATGGAATAAATCGTGATTATTCTACTGAAGACAATAAAGTTATGCCGACTGACATCAGCTGAAGATTTGGCTGTGTATCCCTATGGTTAGGCTGTTTGACAAAACATACACTAACTAATGTAACCTTTTGCCGTGCAAGGCTTATTTCAGTGAGAAAATCCAGCTCATAAAATATGGGGGGTTTCTTTTGGTGTTTTTTTTTTAAAAAAAAAAGGAAAAGAAAGATATCCTGCAAGAATACAAAGTTGCTTAATAAGAGAAAAAAAAAATACTTTAACACAAGATGTTCCATGACCTTAGCTTTATGATTTGGTGGTTCTGATGGCAATAACTCACTGCAATAAAATTTGGGGTAGCAGCAGGTCTGTGTAGCATAACAGTAAATTTTGATGTAAACTGAAGACCAGAGCCTGGTAATGAGGCACAAATGTGAAGTATTCACCAGAGACTAAAAGTATCTTCTACCACTGGCATGCAATACAAGCTAGAAAAAAGTATCCAAGCATGATTTAAATGTCAACACTTAAGTTAGAAGGGGAAAATCTTTTGTTTTGTTACAAAAGTTATTCATCTTGTTCATCAGAAATAAAAAATTTCTGTTTGACTCAGTAGTTTGCACTAACACTTAAAGGTGCCAAAAAAAAATCAACCATATAGGTCAGCCTCAAGATGAGTCATGAATACTGAATTTAAACTAATATGTAAGAAACTGGTAAAACAAATTCTCTTAAATAAATCCCAGCTACCACAACAACAAGCTCCTGTATTGGATTTATTAGCAACTGTACTGTGAATAAGAAATACTAGCTTCATTCTACCTGAGATGAAAAATGAAAAAAAAAAGTAGCTGTCCGCTTTCTTCCCTGTTATATAGTGCCACATTTTGTTTAAGATATTACTCTCTCATGGGCTGCATATCTAAAAAATATAATTCATGAAAAAGTATAATGTAATTGTTTGGGCTTTGATGAATTGGGGCATAATGTTAAAAAATTATTTACTGCCTTTATTCTTCTGTCAAAGTGTGCAAAAAAAGAGCGCTTTTTATTGCTTTTTTTTTATATAAGGACATGGGCCTTTGTGACATGCATTTTATTTTAAACTAATGCTTCTATTATTCCACATCTGAATAATTATAGCTGACATCATCTACTCTTCCGTGTCCTAGAAGATCTTTAGCTCTAGTCCACTGTTACATATTTTATGCATTACATGAAATAAAATACCTCAAGATTTTGAAAATATTTATTTTAAAAACAGCAATGAAATTGTCTGTAATCACATTTTCTGCTCTGCTTTGAAAGCAGCATTATTCAATATGCCAGTGGTCTTTTCCATAAGAGCAACGTATTAGAAATTCATGCTGCTCTAATATATCTGAATTCATTGATGTACTGCACTCCCTACAGACCTAAAGAAACATTTTTGCTTCAGTTTCATATGTCCTGCACATTACCTACTGATGTGGTGGTTGTCAAAACAGTTGTACAGTAGCCTTTGAATTCAAAGTGTGCCTTGACTATATACTAAAACTGACAATAAACCTAAGTATATACATTATGCTGGCTTTTGTTGCCAGCACAAGTAGAGCATTTGGGAAATAAATCCCCTGATTTTATTGCCTTTTAACATCTTTTCCACTTTAAACTTCAAACCCAGAAATTTGAAGCATTTCAAGAAACTAAAATCTCTTTTATTTCTTTCTTGTAAATTTTCTACAGTATACCATCATGAGCCACATTTCAAAAAGATCAGCACAAGATTATAAATGAAAGCATTCAGAAGATAGCGTTTTTTTCCTCTATGTAAAAACAGCACTGTGATTTTTAACCCTGGTTTCTTGGGGAAAAAAGCAATCATCTATAGGATATACTAAAGAAGCTGAAATGTCTGTAGTTTTATTGATAAAATGAACACACAGTAAAACTCATTTTATAGAACACATCCAAAAGCATTTTTACAGACAGACACACATTCTCATAGCGATGGCATATACATGCATTTGTTTGCAAATGTTGGAAGGGTATTTCTTGTGGTCCTTGGAATATTTCAGGAAAATTCATGCAAACAGAGAACTGTTGGCAGGTCACGCCCCAACTAGAACTGAACCAAACCTACAGAGGGCTACATTCAACTGTAGTAAATCAGGAAGGGATCCCTATTCCATTACTTATAAACAACCATGCCTACAGGACCATCAGTATGTCTTCATTAAACAGCTCTCCCTCTCTCTAATTGGATCCACTTAAGCAGGAATAGAAGTTATGTCCATTTTGAAGGAGGACTTTAGAGAGCTCCCCCACATGGCCGACCATGCTGGGGCTGGACTGTGTTCATACCACTGTGTGTCACATTCTGCACAAATCCTGTAGGCTTCTGAACCCCCAATATCCAGATATAATGACCATCTAAAGAAATCTGCATGTGACAGCATGGTATAAATTAGTGTGCGTGTGCATGTGCATGTGTGTACATGCCTGTATGTCACCTAATCAGAAAACAGAAAAACACAAACATAGAAGCCAATATATGAACTGACAGCAGAATAATGAGAAAGAGAAATTTTAGTGATTTTTTTTTTTAAAGTAGTGGGGTTGCAATAGGAAGTCCAATCAGTCAAAAAAACTTCAAAGAAGGCTAATTCCAAATTTAAGTATCAGACACAGTAAATGGCAACGGGAAATTTTCATCTCCCAGTATTGTAAAATTTTTCAGAAAGAATTCCCACAGTGTAAAAAATCTGTAAGAAGCTGGTCCCTAAATAGAATTCACTTGAGCTGGTAGTGGGCTCTTATTGTGTGTACTTAAGCACTTCCACAGAGGAGAAATCTTAGAGAGCTTGGGGCAAATCCTGCAATCCTCACTCAAAGGGATTTCATCTGCAGCCTGGAGGGAGTGCTGCACAGTATGAAACCAGGACTTCTAATTGGTGGAGTTTTGAAAGGGGTTTTAGAAAGGGTACATCCTCAATTTTCAATCTGTCCAAAATCACAGAAATCCTCATCTGAAAACACCTGGTTGGTGAGATGAAAGAAAAATGCTATACTCAGTGTACAAACTATTTTCCTACTTTGTTTCTGAGCTCACTGTGCTTCCTTTCTCTCATTTGGCTAACATTAATTAATGCTTCGTATATAAAAACACCAACTGAAAACCCCTCACTAGTTCTAACACAGACAAAAAGGAAGGCATTATTGCTAAAATACTAACATGGGTTAAAAACTGGCTAACAGGAAGGATGTTGAAAGGAGAAAAAAAAAAAGAGACCAAATTCAATCAGAGGCACATTGCACTGCAGCTGAATTTGTCCCAATATAAGTAAAATTTGCTGAAGATGTGAAATTAATTAGGGATAGAGAACAGCCGACAGATTCATTTCTAAGAATAATTTTTCTAAAAACACTCATTAGTGCCCTGAAAAATGAAGCGATACATGGTTTCCAAATACACTAAGCGGTAGTTGATATACCAGAAATTATATGGCACCAAGAGTTTAGATAGATTGGAGAAACATATACATTATTTTCTGTGTGAGGCAATATAAAAGTGATTTAGGCAAGTACTTGTTAAACGGATCAGAGTTTGATGAGATAGTAAAAAGGAAACTTAGAGATGAGTAATAGCAAGAGAAAAGAGTCATATTGAAGAAAAAATGCAAAAGGTTCTGGATTATAAAGAAGAGATTCAAATCTAAGTAAAGAATGCTAACTTTACAAAATCCTCTGTCTTTCTTCATCAATGGAAAGCCAAAAGGGCAACGGGGCCATTCCATTCACTGAAGAAGTCACTGAATTAACTGAAGAATTAACTTAATTATCTCCCTCAAGTTAATTTCTCTCAAGTTATCAAATTCCAATCAGAAGAACAATACAGCCAAAGTGTTTGAACTGTACAAAATCGTGGTGTTAACATCCTACCAGTTGTACTAACATGAGATGTAGCTTAATCCTCTTGACAGACAAGCCAGCTTGAGTTAAAACTATTCCTAGCTAAGAGGCCCTCTTGTGTGAAGGCGTCATGCAAGTTAGGAATAACAGTTGACTTAGCCTATGACGCTTCAAGAATCATGCCTTATTTATTGAATGAATCCTTAAAAATGACTGTAAAAATTTAGCACATATTTTCTTGATGTCTGATTTTCATTTTTTCTGATCTTCACTAAGTCCCAATAGCAAAATTGCCTAGTTATATTATTCAGCTTTTTTTGTATTTGCCCTTGATGCAATAATTCACTATGATGATCTACAAACTCTCAGGGCCCTTTGTTCAGAGCTTGTTGCAAGAGGTTAATGTGGAACATCAGAGCTTAAAAGAATGCATAGTTTTGAGCCATAGCCATGGCTCAAAAGAGGTCAGTTCAGTGAAATACTGCTTGTCTTGACTGGAGTGCCAAGCGTTTCTCTTACTTTTTCAAGTCCTTTCATTGCTCTGATTCTCAGAACCCTGCACAAGATTTAGCTCACGCTCTTTAGTGCACACCATCAGCTTTGTAGAAATGCAAGCAAAATCCAAAACATTTCAACAAAGTATATTTATATTTCTCTATGAAAATCTGCCTCTCCTCCCCTCCTCCCATTGAACATAAGCCTGGGGTCAGATTCTGACCTCAAACACAAAGCATGCAACATCCTAGTAAATCAATAACAACTAAGCAGCACATAAGAAGCCAAGACTAGCCCCCCTGCAGTACAGCTTGTTGGACATCCTCAGAGGGAATGCAGAGCTCCTTGAAATCAAGGCAGCTTTATTTTAATTAAGTTGCAATGAAGCCCTGTGACAAGGCAGATTTTTGTTGTAAACTGTCTGTTTTCTGGCCACAGTGGCCCCTGGCTCGGGGCTGTTAGTTGGAGGGGCTGATGGGGAGCTCAGCCTAGATCCCTCAGCCCCCAAACCTCCATATGCTGCTTCAGCTCCCAGGCTCCCAGGACTGATTTATGGTTTTTGGGTAATGTGATGGGGACCTAGCAAACTGGAAGCCTAGACAGACTCAGTCCCTAAGCACAGAGCCTCCCAGCTGGGACACAGGGCCCTGAGCCTCTGATCCTTCAATGAGAAGCCTCGACCCTTGGATCTCTAGGAACGGCAGACCCCGAACTTCGGCTGTCCAGACCTGCAGTTCCTGGGCAGCCCACATGGCAGAGTGCCTGAAGTGCAGTGAGCCCCACACAATGCCAGGGCCTACCCTCTTCCATGGGATTTTTAACTCTTTGGCTTAGAATTGTACATCGACGTGAAATAATCTTGTCTGGAGCTGCTATGCCAGGAATATACTAATTATTTGTAGAGCCCACTTGAAAACGTAACATGCGAAGTAGCTCTGCAGTTGTTGCAAGCAATTTAACATTCAAAGAAGTGATTTATAATATAAGGCTTCCCAAGATTACGACCATAATGACTATCTGACAGACTTTATAAGCAAATCGTCCAGTCATTTCGATTGGATTCTGGCTGGCTAAGGACTGGGAACTGTAAAAAGGCTATAAGATTTGGCCTAGAATCAGAAATAACATTTGCTGTTTTCCAAATGTGCGGTAAACAAGAAAGGAGATATTAAATTTTTGTACGTCTCTCAGCACATGCAAATGAGAACGGCAAGAGCCTCGTCAGACAAACAGAACAACGGCCATCTGGATCCAAACACTGAACCAATGGAAGTCAAACCCTTGAGCCTCCTTTTGTCATTATTTACATCCATGTAAAGCAGGAGTAAT
The DNA here is from genome assembly GCF_964188355.1 of Buteo buteo. Lineage (NCBI taxonomy): Eukaryota > Metazoa > Chordata > Aves > Accipitriformes > Accipitridae > Buteo > Buteo buteo. Next base: position 37,563,955 of record NC_134173.1, read on the forward strand.
TCTACTCAAGGTGGCAGGTAACATCCAGGCTTTGAGGAACTCAGCTGTAAAATCCCCAACCGCCTCTGGTGGGAGGAGAATTTGACATAGGGAGTGCGATTGTAAAACCCAGAGTCAGGGCAGCTCGCTCCATGACGTGAGTGGTGCAGGAGCTGGCCTCTCGGAGGATTTCAAACAGCTCTGCATTTCCACGATTTTGCAACTTAAAGCAGAACAGAAGGGAAAGACTAAAAATGCTTACCACAGAGAGGGAATTGGAAAGCAGTGTCCCATCTTGGCCAAGCATGTTGGAAACTGTAATTTCAGGTAGATCCATGTTTTGTGGGTGGAATGGAAGGAGGCCATTGTGGTTCATGGGATGACACAGAGAGTGGTATCCAGACTCTATCTCATTCAAGTGCACCAGGGAGTGGTCAGGCAGTGACGGAGGAGTTATAGGAGGTATGTTAAAATCTTCACTTTCAAGACTTGGGCCAGGAAAAGACTGGGGGAAAAAAAAACCAACAACAAACGGGAAGTGCTATGAAAATCATATGAATACTGGTCAAGAATAATAATAAAAGTCACACAAAACAAACAAAAAGAGCCCAACTCACATACTTCTAAGCAGGAGCTTCAATTTAACAAAGAGAATATTTTAAACACCCATATATTATAACAGTGGCATTTCACCATTATGTATGGAAGAAAAATTGCCTCTAAGGCATAAGAATCTCTGATACTTTCACAGCTTCCATTAGAAAGAGATTTTTTTTAAAAGAAACTGAATTCAAACAGATTTCAAGGGTCCTATTAAAATTTTCCAAGAGCGTTCATCTAGCTGAATACCTTTTTCATGGGAATTGTGGAAAAGGGAATGCAATTTATAAAATTAACATTGGCTTAAAATGTTTCATAAGACTCCCTGCTACTCAGATCAAGAATTATATAGTGAAGAAGAAAGGTACCGCTTTCAGGCTTACAGAAGAACCATGCATTTGTTCTGCTACAAAGAAAAACAAATAAATACAGAAACAGTACATACCTTGTATGAATATACTTTGTGTTTATAAAAATACATTTACGCTGTCTCAAAAACACTGATTTTTCCTTTCTTAATCTATAAACTCAACGATACATACATTTGTCAGTCATCTAAAAGAGTTACTCCACAAAGTAACTGTTTAGTCTTTTGTTGTCCGCTGCCATTAAGTCATCCGACTCAATCTGATCCAAGGAAAAGCCACGGGCAAAGTCAGAGTAATGCACCAAGGTGGATAATTGCTATTATTTATCTACACTCTTTGTACAGCAGGTAGGCTCATTTCAGGGATAGGGGTGGGTATGCTTGTATTTCTTAAAGGAAAAAGGTGAGCAGAGTTAGATACATGATCCAAACCAAGAGTTAAAGGGACCAGTTGCAGTGGTTCCACCCAAAAGCCTGCTCTGCTTTTCCGAGAACCACCACAGTTCTTTGCCAAGTGATCAGTCTTTGCACATCCCATGCCCATCGTCATGAAGTTTACAGCACAGAGACTACTTCCACCCTTCCTTCCCCTCTGGAGCAATGCAGCCCTGCTCTGAGTGCTGCTTTTGTTAATTCTGGAAGTGCAAGGATTATACATTCTGCTACATTGATACATTCTGCTCCTGCAAAGTATCTTCAGGAAAGATGAAAATGAGAGCACAATTTGAAAGACCAACTATTAGAAGAAAATGTTTTCCCCAATACGAGTTTGCAAATGGAGGACAGTATGGTGTATGAATTCATGCAGAAGCACAAGGGAAGAATCAATGCCCAATTACGAACAAAGGGGTTTTTCATTAGTCATCATAGTAATACTGTCCTCCCGATGCCCAAGGTTACTCTCCTCTGTATGAACATGGATATAAAAACTTAAATCAGACCAACAACAATGTTACATGTTTTCAATGAGCTGCTGAACACAGAACAACGTACTCTACTGCACATTGCCATGGTTTTGGTTGCTTTGCTTGTTTCCCAACAAAGTTTACACCTCTGTAACCAAATACCTTAGTATGAAACAGAACAGGAAGGCTAGACTGCAAAGGCCAATGTAAAATCCCAAAGAATGAAAATAACAGAACAGGGAGAGGAAAAGGTTTGGCAGTGATATCGCCATCCTTATGTGTGAGGACTTTGATTCTGCCTGTGCTTTCCAGCTGTGTTTCTCACCTCTGGCACAGGAGTTTGCTCTCCCCTTGCCCCTGCCCTCTCCTTAATGGGAAGTTGGTGTGAGTCTACTGCCATTTGTAAATTGTATTTGTCCTGCTTTTAGAAGCCACGATGCAGCCATCAGTGGAGACACCTCCAAGGGAGGAAAACCAGTAAAAATAGACCCTCACTAAATGGGTAGGAGACACACATGGCAAAGAGAACACATCACATTTACTTAACCACAATGTATAAACTGCAAAACCATATAAAAGTCTTATGGACACTGTATACACTAACTATTTGTAATAGTAATATAATTACTATTATATTAAATCAGTGATGAAAAGAAAGGTGTCTAAAGTGAGCTTAAGGTCTAATACCACAACAACAAAGCAGTGAGGAACAGAAATGAAGAAAGGGGCAAGACCCATAACGCTCTGCTGGACCAGTACTATCCCGCACAGGTACACTTGGATTTGGTTATTGTAATCCTGGTGACCTTAGATCCATGTAACCTATAGCCACCAGGAGGGATTAATGAACTGTCAAAAGAGGACATTTTCTGTCCAACACTGTCTTTTCTACTGCCCCAAAAGACTGATGGCCTCAACAGCTTTCTTTCCCATGATTTTGCAGGTACAAAGAAGTGTGAACTCAACATTTGTTTTCTCTCTCTCTCTCACTATCCTACAGTGTAAATACCTTGTGCTGCATCTTTGTTGAACCAAGATGTCTTGACACCTTCTAGAGGAGGAAGAGACATCTTCCCTCCTACTTTCCTTAAGCAAGACTAGGACAAGAGTCTACAGTATTCTCTCACCACTTTAACAAGAAGAAGGGACTTCAACTTACATTCACTACTAAAAGCAAATATTCCTAAACCAAATATTGACAGGCTGGGTGTGCCTACACCATTAATATTGGAGGCATTCAGCAAATCTGCTTATTTGTACACCCTTTTTGCATGCCGTATGTGGATAGTCCAGGTTTTACTTTAGTTAGACTTTGATTTCCTGTGTTTCAAATATGTCTTTAATTAGTAACACTTCAAAAATGGTAAAAGCAATTGAACTGCCATTAGGACATTAGCTTCACTTATTAAAAAGGAAGTAAAACACTAGTGGCATAAAACTCTACAACCCAAGTTGTGTCATGTGTAACTGTATAATAAAGTTATATATATTATATGACCTAAGCACTTTAAATAGACAGTTGCTTTCTGATTATTAAAAAAAAAATAATCACACCATGGTTTTTGCTTGCAAACCAGTCAGAATGTATTTGATCCCACATCACCTACCACATCACTGTCCACTAACTTAAATAAGCTTCTTAAAGTAGTAGGAGTAGTGTAGCAAAGGCAATAATAACACACCAAAACAACATAATTCAAGCAATAGTACTTCTATAATGTTGGGGTTTTTTTCTGAAGACAAAAATTATTTTACTACTTCAATAAAGCTAGGCAGAATCCAACGCATATGCTAATGGCGTGGATGGATATTTGAAAGAATCGGCAGGGCACTCTATTCACCTAACTTTGTCAGCCAATTTGGTATTTCCATACTTAGTATGTGTGTATGTAACACACAGACATAACTTCCTCAGGGAAGTTACTTCAACAGTGACATGACAGTACTCCAGTTTGCCTTGTCCAGGAGAATGGTTCAGATGCTTGTAATGACTTGGCACACTGGCACATCAGAAACCAAAAGTCCTATATGCAGTTGCAGCAAACCCAACACATCCCAGAAACAAGGCTGTTGCAACTATGTGTGGAGGGAAGGAGTAAGGAACAGGATATATGCTTGTCCTGCCAATAGCAGCTACAAGCTTCAAACACCCACTCCTACTTTCCTGCCACCTCTCCCCTTGTCATTGGGAAAGTCTTCTTGAGGAACCATCTGCAGTGTCCTTGATTCAGCTGATCCAGTGCTGGCAATGGGCTCTCCTGGAACGTCGTATGGTTACCTTCTTCCCCAAAGAGACATTTAAGGCAACTCCAGCACAAGGCCATGCCCAAGGTTTTCCCTGCAGGAAGATCTTCCATTCCCAGGCCAGTCATCATCCTGTCCCAACCCCCAGGCTTTTTTCTTCTTCCAACCCAAGCCATTTATCTGGAATTTCTAATGAAAGCAGTTATCTACCATCAAAAGCATTAGGGAAGGCTGCACTCCCTGTATCTAATTACAATTCATAAGTACAGCTCATACGTATTAATAATAAATGGTGGCCTATAGCTTCAGCTCTGTTAGGTTTTTCTTGGGGGTGGGGAGAAAGGTTAGGGTCTTTCCCTCCCCTCCAAGGGTTTTTTCCTTCACAGTTGCCTTTACTATCAGCAGGACTTTCTTTATTCAGAAAGACATGGAATAGCTCCTTTTCATTCTACTGGTCACAGAAATACTAGCAAGCTCGCCTTTTCACTTTTGAATCAAAAAAGAGTAGCAGTAAATGCTTTATTTACTTTACCACATAGCTGCTAGGAACTTTGCCAGTAATTTTGCTTTCATCTCATGACTGTGGGAGTGGATGAGGTGTTTATCAGCTCTTCAGTTTAGTGGAACTTCCTGGACCTTTATTACATTCCAGAGTGAAAGGCCTCTGCAAAGTAACACCATTAAAGCCACTGCACAGCACTGAATAGACACACGGTTTAATTTTACTGTATTATAAAGAGGATTTTCATTACACCTGTATTTACTACAAACAGATTTCAGTATATTTCAGATGGGAGCTACACAGTGGGAACCTCAGAACTAAGCATCCTTAAATTTGGGCTATTTACAGACATGAAACTATGAAAAAGCTTTTTGAATCAAGGATGCCTTCCCAAATCTGAAGGACAATACTTGTGACATTTCTGCCTCAAATGATGGAGACTTCATAAAGCAGATGATCTCTGAGATGCCCACTCTGAGATCAAGAGACCTCATTATCTATGCCACTTTAGCCTATAATTTTATGAGAAAAGCTTGCCAGAATAAAATGATAGGAACACTTAACTCTGATTCACTGTCCAACCCACGTCCGGAACAATGACCTCATTGGATCCCTTCAATGATCTTTTATGCCACTTAGCCTGCCCAAATCCAGCAACAAGCTATGGAAGGGGGCAAAACTGGGGGGGTGTGGTGGTGGTGAGATGTATATCAGAGGTCAGTTCTTGAATTCAGCAACACATAACTCAAATTACGGTTAAGCATTCTGCTGCGCTAATAACACACAAAATAATTTGTAGTATTTATTTTTGAGGATCCCAGATACTCATTGTTATCAGAAAAATAAGGGAAATGCTTGCACAACCTGCTGCATAAGAACTGATGAAAAGGGAGTAAGGAGAAAGAAGGATATAAAAATAAAGCCCCTTTGCTTAAGAACTCTACAGTGATGACTGCATATTGGCCAGTAAAACTTACTTATGTTTCAAAATAATTTTAATAGAACTTTAAAAAGTAATCAGAGAAGGGAAACCAAAGAAGATACCTCAAACAGACTGACCACAAGAGGCAGCAAGCATTCAAACATCCAATGTAAATCCCTCTGGAAAGAGCAGAACCATTACTATATGACAGCACAGAAGACAACATACATTAAGTAAGTCTAATTCATGTGCTCAGTGATTGCTTCAGTCACCATGCATATACTCAGCAGAATCTGGTATTAGCAACAGTTCCTTAAAAATTGGGAATTTGCCTATAGAGATTTAATTTAAATGAAATGAATGGTACTGCCAACTATGTAGAGCGTGTCTTAATTTTTCATTTGCACCAAGGCTTCTGCATCTGAACTGTGGAAAGATGCCAGTTTTTAAAAGATAGATGCTTCAGGCTGTCTCCTCTTCTATTATTGAACACATTGTTACATAACTGAAATACTTATGAATCGAGAGTAATGTAAAAACAATGAGCTCATTAGAAGAGGAAAAACAGCAATGTTCCTTATGCACATTTGAAAGTTAGGATAATATATTTGACATAAGATATTTCTGGGAGTTTTAACAGGATCACCCTTATCTCTAATTTCTAAACAGAGGACCTTCAGAAGCAAGTATTTTTCAGCTTCTTTTGTCTCTGCATGAACAAGGCTTGATAGCTTGAGACTATAATGCATTACTGTGGAAACCTTCGGTCTGTTACATAAATCATCTTAACACTCAGCAAGAATTGTCCAACAGTGCCATTGATATGTTCAAGTCAATGATCCTGCAAACAATTTTTTTGTGTTTCTTCATATGGTAGACAACAGCAATAAATCATATTCATTTAAAAACACACAATATACTAATTTATCAAGCAACAGCTATCAAAAATATGTTACAGGGCAAGGTATAACTTTTTTCTATTGTGTTAATCAATTTCTCTAATTTACATTAGGTAAAGGGCAAAGCCTCAAGCAAAACATTAATTTTCCAGTACCAGATGAATTCCATTTTCAAGAAGGAGAATAGGCTGACAATGATATTATTGATTTAAAACAATTTCAAAGTTAACAGAATTATGTAAAAGAGTAGTCTTTTTTTTAAGATTCCACTCTTGAGAGTCTTTTTGTTAATTACATTAATTTTATACATATACTATAGCGGTTTGCTGGGAAACATGTTTTCAGTGAAGGTTGTAAATTGAAATACATTTTAAAGATGGCAATAAGTAGAAGCACAAATATTATAAAAGATTACAAGATCTGGGCTCTGCAAACACTAATACTGTAATCGAAGCACTTAAACTTCCCTTCAGACAAAGACCCAGCTGTGCACTTTTCCTATTTAGAAAGTTAGAGTAAATTTATGAGAGAAGTGCAAGTCTTTTTTAGAATTACTGATCAACCCCCAGAGCAATTCCTTAGGAATACCCAAGAGCCTTAGGCGTACACAAGGCATCCTTAGACCTCCAACCTGGAGTCTTGGCCCGCTCACCTATGCCATCCTCCCACCCTTCTTAGTACGTCCCCAGTGGGGATCCATGCATGGTCGTTGTTCGACACCCTTTCCATTGTTCTCCTGAAAAGAAAAGCACTTGGTCCCCCACAGTGTGTGACTGTCCCTAATAGTGCAACCTCCAAAGAGCAGCATTGGGGGTGCTTTAGCAGGATCCCTGCATAAACACAGTTCCTGCTTGTCCAGTGTTTTGGGGATGTTGAAAGGAAGGGGAGACTTTCACCACAATAGGTTTCTACATGCTACCTCCTAAAGACAAGTGGAGCATTTCCATCCCCTCATAGATACTGCTTCAGAGTGTTTGCAGACCAGGAAAAGGAGACAGAATATTCACAAGATTTTCTTTGCAACAGTAAGTGCAAATGTGGCGGGTTGACCCTGGTTGGACACCAGGTGCCCACCAAAGCTGTTCTATCACTCCCCCCGCCTCAGATGGACAGGGGAGAGAAAATAAAACAAAGGGCTCGTGGGTCGAGATAAGGACAGGAGAGATCATTCACCAATTACTGTCACGGGCAAAACAGACTCAGCTTGGGGAAAATTAACTCAATTTATTACCAATCAACCAGAGTAGGGTTGTGAGAAACAAAACCAAATCTCAAAACACCTTCCCTCCACCCCTCCCTTCTTCCCAGGCAAAACTTCACTCCTGGATTCTCTACCTAGCCCCCTGCAGCGGAGCAGGGGGACAGGGAATGGGGGTTACGGTCAGTTCACCACATGTTATTTCTGCCGCTTCATCCTCCTCAGGGGCAGGACTCCTCACACTCTTCCCCTGCTCCAGCATGGGGTCCCTCCCACGGGAGACAGTCCTCCACAAACTTCTCCAGCACGGGTCCTTCCCACAGGCTGCAGTCCTTCAGGCACAGACTGCTCCAGCGTGGGTCCCCCACAGGGTCACAAGTCCTGCCAGAAAACCTGCGCCGTGGGCTCATCTTTCTACGGGTCTGTGGGTCCTGCCAGGAGCCTGCTCCAGCATGGGCTTCCCACAGGGTCACAGCCTCCTTTGGGCACTGTCCTGGTTTCAGCTGGGTTAGAGTTAATTGTCTTCCTAGTAGCTGGTACAGTGCTATGTTTTGAGTTCAGTATGTGAAGAATGTTGATAACACTGATGTTTTCAGTTGTTGCTCAGTAGTGTTTAGACTATAGTCAAGGATTTTTCAGCTTCCCATGCCCAGCCAGGGCACCTGACCCAAACTGGCCAACAGTGTATTCCATACCATGGGACGTCCCATCTAGTTTAGGAACTGGCAAGGGGGGGGCAGGGATTCGCCGCTCGGGGACTGGCGGGGTGTCGGTCGGCAGGTGGTGAGCAATTGCCCTGCGCATCATTTGTACATTTCAATCCTTTTATTACTACTGTTGTCATTTTACTAGTGTTATCATTATCATTATTAGTCTCTTCTTTTCTGTTCTATTAAACCGTTCTTATCTCAACCCAGGAGTTTTACTTCTTTTCCCAATTTTCTCCCCCATCCCACTGGATGGGGGGGAGTGAGTGAGCGGCTGCGTGGTGCTTAGTTGCTGCCTGGGGTTAAACCACGACAGCACCCACCTGCTCCGGCGTGGGGTCCTCCCCGGGCTGCAGGTGGAGATCTGCTCCCCCATGGACCTCCCTGGGCTGCAGGGGGACAGCCTGCCTCACCAGGGTCTTCCCCACGGGCTGCAGGGGAATCTCTGCTCCGGCGCCTGGAGCATCTCCTCCCCCTCCTGCTTCACTGACCTTGGTGTCTGCAGGGTTGTTTCTCTTACATGTTATCACTCCTTCATCCGGCTGCCATTTCTGTCTGTCCCAGCAACTTTTTCCTTCTTAAATCTGTTCTCCCAGAGGTGCTACCACTATCACTGATGGGCTCGGCCTTGGCCGGTGGTGGGTCCATCTTAGAGCCGGCTGGTATTGGCTCTGTTGGACACAGGGGAAGCTTCCAGCAGCTTCTCACAGAAGCTACCCTTGTAACACCCCCCCCCCCCCAACCTTGCCACACAAAGCCAATACAGCAAATTATTATTGCTATTATTACTACTACTATTATTATATTTTAATGAAAGCTAAGATTCTTAAGGTAACTTGGGATCCTATTTGACAGGTTTTAGTGTGTACTATACTGCAGGCAGTATCACCTATGGAATAATCTTGAACTTAATACCACAAGATACACTTCTATAAATTACTCACTACATTTGCTAAATATTCTTTTTCAACTAGAGATAAAAAGCATATTAAAAATAAAACACTTTTTAGAGACCCTCTCTG